>NC_138771.1:190971-205326 GCF_965119305.1 Pelophylax lessonae | reverse complement strand
GGGATATTGGCACGGATCCACGCTCCCCGAGTCAGTAGAAGGCCATCGGTGGTTGTCATCTCACAAGCCTAAGACTTCCCTACGAGAGGCTCCAGACCCATCTAAGGGCCGGATCTGCCAGCGTCTCGTCTGACGGGCGAAGAGTACGGCGGATTTCCCTGCGTTACTCTGCACCTTCGTCTGTCAGTGGAGCCATCGGACTTTTTCGCCTAATAACCCATCAAACTCCTCTGGAAGCGCGGCCGCAGTTTTGTTCAGAAAGTATGAGCAGGCGGGAAGTGCGTGTGACGGGCGAGGGATGCAATGTTTGTAAACTAAAGTCACGTGACTCAGGGATGTGTGACTCCGCCAGACGAGGAGAGCGAGATCTGCCTGCCAGGAGAGGGGTGGCGAGATTTCCTAGAAAGAAGATGAGGCCCGCGGTTTTCGCATACAGCCGGTAGGTACGGCTATTTATAACTCCGACAACTTGTGGAAATGTTTAACTCTTTAAAACACAACAGCAGAGCGGGAGGCAATTTGTTCAGCAGATCCGACGTCTACAAACCGTTAATTTCTGTGCAAAGAATCGCTGGATGCGGCTCTTACACAACTATTTACCGAGATACCGACAGACTGACGCTACAACAGGTGTACAGACCACCGGACATGACGGGTATACGGCGTACAACAGCGGACATGAAGGGTATACGGCGTATAACAGCGGACGTGACGGGTATACGGCGCACAACAGCGGACATGACGGGTATACGGCGCACAACAGCGGACATGACGGGTATACGGCGCACAACAGCGGACATGACGGGTATACGGCGTACAACAGCGGACATGACGGGTATACGGCGTACAACAGCGGACATGACGGGTATACGGCGTATAACAGCGGACATGACGGGTATACGGCGTACAACAGCGGACATGACGGGTATACGGCGCACAACAGCGGACATGACGGGTATACGGCGTATAACAGCGGACATGACGGGTATACGGCGTATAACAGCGGACATGACGGGTATACGGCGTATAACAGCGGACATGACGGGTATACGGCATATAACAGCGGACATGACGGGTATACGGCGTACAACAGCGGACATGACGGGTATACGGCGTACAACAGCGGACATGATGGGTATACGGCGTACAACAGCGGACATGACGGGTATACGGCGTATAACAGCGGACATGACGGGTATACGGCGTATAATGCCACCCATTGGCTGAGCTCTGGATATCTTCTCAGAGATTAAATTGGAATTCTTTGATACAAAAGTGAAACAAAGTAACATGCGTTGAATGTGAGGCTGATAGTCATTACCCCTCGGAGGACACCAAACCGCCCACTAACAGACAACCCACCAATGATACCAACGTCCCGACATTCCACAGCGGAGAACGATCATTCTGGCATTTTTTCCCTCCAGACAGAAGTGATGACAAGCGACTGGACACGCATGTCGGGCTTTGTACCGCGTGCCCGACTTTATACCGTGTCTCCGGGCTGCGTGCCTGGCTTTTTTACCACATGCCCAGCTTTGTACTGCGTGCCCGGCTTTATACCGTGTCTCCGGCTTGCATGCATGGCTTTTTTACCGCGTGCCCAGCTGCGTGCCGTGTGCCCGACTTTATACCGCGTCTCCGGCTGCGTGCTGCGTGCCGTGTGCCCGGCTGCGTGCCCGGCTTTTTTACCGCGTGCCCAGCTTTGTACTGCGTACCCGGCTTTGTACCGTGTGCCGGGCGGACGGCATTATCTGCCTCACACAGACCCAGCACACTTCCTTTTCTCACGGACATCAACCCACAACAAATGCACAATGGTGACAACCTACCCAGCCCGCACATCGCACCCAACGCTTGGCAGCACGTGGGTTAATCTTCCACGGCGACCAATCATCGCACCGGCAAGCCGATTCGTTTTATTTTCCCAGACTTTTGGCAATGATTACATTCTATAAAAGGGCAGGAGGATGTGTGCCGGGCGGGGTGAGGAGGAGCACCTACCTTCACACTGGGAGCTTGCTGGTTTGGCAGGATTTTGGAGCCGTCTTTATTTACAATCTGCAATACAAAGAAAGAAACCCTGAAATGTGTGGATTTGGAGCGCGGCGAGGAGTCACAGCGAAGGATTGCTGGCGGCGTGCCAGGGGGAAATCATGGAAATGACACGAACGTTCGTCCCAGCAAATATGAAAGACGGAACAATAACCTTTTGTTTAAAGGAGCGGCCTTCCCAATTCACAACACACTTCATTAGCAGCAGCCATTTTAGGTCTGCGCCTATGAGGACACGGCGCTCCCTCCCCCCTCCTGCCAGACGCGGGGATCATTATCATAAGACTTCGTACCTCTCATACTCCCCAACACATGATATGTCACATCACCCCCCCTCCCCCCCCCATTCTGCCTGCAGTAGTAGAGAGACTGAGCCACAGAGGAGGGGGGGGGGGGGGAGGAGGGGAAGAGAGAGGGGGGGGCTGGGTGCTGTAATGCCGACTAGTTTTTTTTTTTTTTTTTTCTTAACAGGCGAGCATGTGGTTCTCTCCCAGCAATCAGAGGCTGCTGGAAACTGCGGACTGGACTTCGCACGACCACGGAGCCGGCACTTCCATAACCAACAAATACCTCCGTCAGACACCCCCCCAATCAGACACCCCCCAATCAGACACCCCCCCAATCAGACACCCCCCAATCAGACACCCCCGTGAGACACCCCCCCAACAAATACCTCCGTCAGACACCCCCCCAATCAGACACCCCCCAATCAGACACCCCCCAATCAGACACCCCCCCAATCAGACACCCCCCCAACAAATACCTCCGTCAGACAACCCCCCAATCAGACACCCCCCAATCAGACACCCCCCCCAATCAGACACCCCCCAATCAGACACCCCCCCAACAAATACCTCCGTCAGACACCCCCCCAATCAGACACCCCCCCAATCAGACACCCCCGTGAGACACCCTCATCAGCGCTATTCTGGTGATCCCGCCGAGGAACGCCGGCCTGCGTCCTCCGCACTGCAACGCATTTCATTTATCCAAAGGACTTCCTACAATTCCTGGAAAAGCGCTTATTTATACCGCCATCGCGTGCGCCGGTCCCTGCGAATAAACGCATCACATCGCCGCTAATCACAATATATATATATATATATATATATATATATATATATATATATATATATACATATATATATATATATATATATATATATACATACACATACACACACAGTGACGGGGGTATATACTATATACACAGTGACGGGGGTATATACTATATTCACAGTGACGGGGGTATATACTATATATACAGTGATGGGGGTATATACTATATATACAGTGACAGGGGTATATACTATATATACACAGTGATGGGGGGATATATACTATATATACAGTGATGGGGGGTATATACACAGTGACGGGGGTATATACTATATACACAGTGACGGGGGGTATATACACAGTGACGGGGGTATATACTATATATACACAGTGACAGGGGTATATACTATATATACAGTGACAGGGGTATATACTATATACACAGTGACGGGGGGATATATACTATATATACAGTGATGGGGGGTATATACACAGTGACGGGGGTATATACTATATACACAGTGACGGGGGGTATATACACAGTGACGGGGGTATATACTATATATACAGTGACAGGGGTATATACTATATATACAGTGACAGGGGTATATACTATATACACAGTGACGGGGGGATATATACTATATATACAGTGATGGGGGGTATATACACAGTGACGGGGGTATATACTATATATACAGTGACGGGGGGTATATACACAGTGACAGGGGTATATACTATATTCACAGTGACGGGGGTATATACTATATATACAGTGACGGGGGGTATATACACAGTGACGGGGGTATATACTATATATACAGTGACAGGGGTATATACTATATATACAGTGATGGGGGTATATACTATATATACAGTGACAGGGGTATATACTATATACACAGTGACGGGGGGATATATACTATATATACAGTGACGGGGGGATATATACTATATATACAGTGACGGGGGGTATATACACAGTGACGGGGGTATATACTATATACACAGTGACAGGGGTATATACTATATACACAGTGACGGGGGTATATACTATATACACAGTGACAGGGGGTATATACTATATATACAGTGACAGGGGGTATATACACAGTGACGGGGGGTATATACACAGTGACGGGGGTATATACTATATATACAGTGACGGGGGTATATACTATATACACAGTGACAGGGGTATATACTATATATACAGTGACAGGGGTATATACACAGTGACGGGGGGTATATACACAGTGACGGGGGGTATATACTATATATACAGTGACGGGGGTATATACTATATATATACAGTGACGGGGGTATATACTATATACACAGTGACGGGGGGTATATACACAGTGACGGGGGGTATATACTATATACACAGTGACGGGGGGTATATATACAGTGACGGGGGGTATATACTATATACACAGTGACGGGGGGTATATATACAGTGACGGGGGGTATATACTATATACACAGTGACGGGGGGTATATACTATATACACAGTGACGGGGGGTATATACACAGTGACGGGGGTATATACTATATATACAGTGACGGGGGGTATATACTATATATACAGTGACGGGGGGTATATACTATATACACAGTGACGGGGGTATATACTATATACAGTGCCGGGGTCTCGGTTTCCGGATCCCGGACTTTATTCCGGGTCGGGTTGATACGATTTCCAATCTCCGGAACACAGAAATAATATAAAACACGGAGAGGAATCCGTCAGACGGATGTGATTGGTGATTTCGGGGTTCTCAGAGTCCATGTTTTGGGGTTCATATAAAGACATCAGCAGTCATGAACTCTGCCAGCGGTTATCGGCCTTTTCGAAGGGTTAAATGTAGAAAGTGACGCGTCGGCTCTTTAAATGAAGGGAGAGTTAACCTGTGAAGCGCCGGAGCCTCGCGGTTACATTGTAACTATTTATAGATTTCTATAGATGGCATTGTCAGATATCGGGGCGCCCCCCCCTCCCCCCACACTACAATCATTAACCATCTACTCCCCGCACCACAGAGAAGAGGCGCGGTGACCTGAAATGAACCGCCGGAATAAATCCCTAAAATGGAAATCTTCCGCAACGCTCGGTGCCTCTTAAAGGGCCGTCCCCGGCAGTGCCGCGAGTCTCAGCGCTGGATCCCGCACCGCAGCTTTAAGAGTCGCACTGTAGTAGCAGAGATCCCGGGGGGGGGGGCGGAAGGTTGCAGCGAATAGTTGGCCTGGATTCCAAAGCGACAAAATCGCTACAAAACCAAACAATTGTTCTAATGAATTGTGCCAAAAAAAAAAAAAAAAGCCCCCCCCCCCCCCCCATTACACTGAATGGAGTCCGCCGACCCGAACCCGGAAACCCACAACGTTCCGGAATATCGGATTGGTGGGACATTGTTTATCTTCCCACATTCACTGCAGGGAGGTAACAAATATCCCAGTATTATTACCCCCCCCCCCCCCCGTATACCTACCTGAGCCCAATCCCCATCCAACGCTGTGCCCGTCTACAGCGGCTCTCCTCTCCGCAAACAGAGACAGCAAAATAAATCCTGTGAGCACAGAGCGGGGCTGGCGGAGCCATACTGTGACTGTCAATAGACACACACAGCCCGGCTCAGGAGCCAACAGAGGTGGGCTTCTACAGAAAGCAACTTCCTATGATGTCATACAGAGGAGGGGGAGGAGCCAACACAGAGGTGGGCTTCTACAGAAAGCAACTTCCTATGATGTCATACAAAGGAGGGGAGGAGCCAACACAGAGGTGGACTTCTACAGAAAGCAACTTCCTATGATGTCATACAGAGGAGGGGAGGAGCCAACACAGAGGTGGGCTTCTACAGAAAGCAGCTTCCTATGATGTCATACAAAGGAGGGGAGGAGCCAACACAGAGGTGGACTTCTACAGAAAGCAACTTCCTATGATGTCATACAGAGGAGGGGAGGAGCCAACACAGAGGTGGGCTTCTACAGAAAGCAGCTTCCTATGATGTCATACAGAGGAGGGGGAGGAGCCAACACAGAGGTGGGCTTCTACAGAAAGCAGCTTCCTATGATGTCATACAGAGGAGGGGAGGAGCCAACACAGAGGTGGGCTTCTACAGAAAGCAACTTCCTATGATGTCATACAGAGGAGGGGGAGGAGCCAACACAGAGGTGGGCTTCTACAGAAAGCAACTTCCTATGATGTCATACAAAGGAGGGGAGGAGCCAACACAGAGGTGGACTTCTACAGAAAGCAACTTCCTATGATGTCATACAGAGGAGGGGGAGGAGCCAACACAGAGGTGGGCTTCTACAGAAAGCAACTTCCTATGATGTCATACAGAGGAGGGGAGGAGCCAACACAGAGGTGGGCTTCTACAGAAAGCAGCTTCCTATGATGTCATACAAAGGAGGGGAGGAGCCAACACAGAGGTGGACTTCTACAGAAAGCAACTTCCTATGATGTCATACAGAGGAGGGGAGGAGCCAACACAGAGGTGGGCTTCTACAGAAAGCAGCTTCCTATGATGTCATACAGAGGAGGGGGAGGAGCCAACACAGAGGTGGGCTTCTACAGAAAGCAGCTTCCTATGATGTCATACAGAGGAGGGGAGGAGCCAACACAGAGGTGGGCTTCTACAGAAAGCAACTTCCTATGATGTCATACAGAGGAGGGGGAGGAGCCAACACAGAGGTGGGCTTCTACAGAAAGCAACTTCCTATGATGTCATACAGAGGAGGGGAGGAGCCAACAGAGGTGGGCTTCTACAGAAAGCAACTTCCTATGATGTCATACAGAGGAGGGGAGGAGCCAACACAGAGGTGGGCTTCTACAGAAAGCAACTTCCTATGATGTCATACAGAGGAGGGGGAGGAGCCAACACAGAGGTGGGCTTCTACAGAAAGCAACTTCCTATGATGTCATACAGAGGAGGGGAGGAGCCAACACAGAGGTGGGCTTCTACAGAAAGCAACTTCCTATGATGTCATACAGAGGGGGAGGAGCCAACACAGAGGTGGGCTTCTACAGAAAGCAGCTTCCTATGATGTCATACAGAGGAGGGGGAGGAGCCAACACAGAGGTGGGCTTCTACAGAAAGCAACTTCCTATGATGTCATAAAGAGGGGGAGGAGCCAACACAGAGGTGGACTTCTACAGAAAGCAACTTCCTATGATGTCATACAGAGGGGGAGGAGCCAATACAGAGGTGGGCTTCTACAGAAAGCAGCTTCATATGATGTCATACAGAAAAGGGGGAGGAGCCAACACAGAGGTGGGCTTCTACAGAAAGCAACTTCCTATGATGTCATACAGAGGGGAGGAGCCAACAGAGGTGGACTTCTACAGAAAGCAGCTTCCTATGATGTCATACAAGGGAGGGGAGGAGCAAAGAGTGCCAGCGGGGGAGCTGAGGAAAAAATCGGAACCGCTCTGTGCTAAATCATTATATAGAGGAGGAGGAACATCATCTACACATTGTGCCCCCCCCCCCCCCCGGCGATATCGTACATTTATTATGGTTTTGGAAATCACGCTCATATAACTCCACAATGGGCGACCCGTTACCCAGAACTCTCTGGTTTGGCTGACATGGTGGAGGAGGGTTCAGCCACACTTCATGCCAGAGTATTTTACCCCCCTGCTTATATCCATAATGTGGAATATACACGGGACAACTGAAAACCAACTTTCCCATCACCATGGCGACAGAGAGAGCGCCAATATCAGCGACCCAAAAAAAAAAAAAAATCGCCAATTACAAGACAAATTCGGGTCCACTGATAGGCTGAGCAAGAAATCTCCAGCAGATTCCTCCATCCACACGGCGGCACCGAGGGAACATTTCCTTCAACTGGGCTTTTCTGCGATCAGAATAGTTGTAAAGTGACTTCATCTGAATGGTCCGCCCTGCTCCTTCCATTCTTCAATGGAAAGCTGTCAGGCAGTCAGCTAGGCCACCCGTATAGCAAAGCTCTCACCATGTATGAGCCGCTATGGGAGAGGGGGGCCATAGACCAGCCGCTATGGGTGGGGGGGCCATAGACCAGCCGCTATGGGAGAGGGGGGCCCATAGACCAGCCGCTATGGGAGAGGGGGGCCCATAGACCAGCCGCTATGGGAGAGGGGGGCCCATAGACCAGCCGCTATGGGAGAGGGGGGCCCATAGACCAGCCGCTATGGGAGAGGGGGGCCCATAGACCAGCCGCTATGGGAGAGGGGGGCCCATAGACCAGCCGCTATGGGAGAGGGGGGCCCATAGACCAGCCGCTATGGGAGAGGGGGGCCCATAGACCAGCCGCTATGGGAGAGGGGGGCCCATAGACCAGCCGCTATGGGAGAGGGGGCCCATAGACCAGCCGCTATGGGAGAGGGGGGCCCATAGACCAGCCGCTATGGGAGAGGGGGCCCATAGACCAGCCGCTATGGGAGAGGGGGGCCCATAGACCAGCCGCTATGGGAGAGGGGGGCCCATAGACCAGCCGCTATGGGAGAGGGGGGCCCGATAGACCAGCCGCTGGGAGAGGGGGGCCCATAGACCAGCCGCTATGGGAGAGGGGGCCCATAGACCAGCCGCTATGGGAGAGGGGGCCCATAGACCAGCCTCTATGGGAGAGGGGGGCCCATAGACCAGCCGCTATGGGAGAGGGGGGCCCATAGACCAGCCGCTATGGGAGAGGGGGCCCATAGACCAGCCGCTATGGGAGAGGGGGGCCCATAGACCAGCCGCTATGGGAGAGGGGGCCCATAGACCAGCCGCTATGGGAGAGGGGGCCCATAGACCAGCCGCTATGGGAGAGGGGGGCCCATTAGACCAGCCGCTATGGGAGAGGGGGCCCATAGACCAGCCGCTATGGGAGAGGGGGCCCATAGACCAGCCGCTATGGGAGAGGGGGGCCCATAGACCAGCCGCTATGGGAGAGGGGGCCCATAGACCAGCCGCTATGGGAGAGGGGGCCCATAGACCAGCCGCTATGGGAGAGGGGGGCCCATAGACCAGCCGCTATGGGAGAGGGGGCCCATAGACCAGCCGCTATGGGAGAGGGGGGCCCATAGACCAGCCGCTATGGGAGAGGGGGGCCCATAGACCAGCCGCTATGGGAGAGGGGGCCCATAGACCAGCCGCTATGGGAGAGGGGGCCCATAGACCAGCCGCTATGGGAGAGGGGGCCCATAGACCAGCCGCTATGGCTGGGGGGGCCCATAGACCAGCCGCTATGGCTGGGGGGCCCATAGACCAGCCGCTATGGGAGAGGGGGCCCATAGACCAGCCGCTATGGCTGGGGGGCCCATAGACCAGCCGCTATGGCTGGGGGGCCCATAGACCAGCCGCTATGGCTGGGGGGGCCCATAGACCAGCCGCTATGGCTGGGGGGGCCCATAGACCAGCCGCTATGGCTGGGGGGGCCCATAGACCAGCCGCTATGGGTGGGGGGCCCATAGACCAGCCGCTATGGGTGGGGGGCCATAGACCAGCCGCTATGGGTGGGGGCCCATAGACCAGCCGCTATGGGTGGGGGGCCATAGACCAGCCGCTATGGGTGGGGGCCCATAGACCAGCCGCTATGGGTGGGAGGGCCATAGACCAGCCGCTATGGGTGGAGGGCCATAGACCAGCCGCTATGGGTGGGGGGGCCCATAGACCAGCCGCTATGGGTGGGGGGGCCCATAGACCAGCCGCTATGGGTGGGGGGGCCCATAGACCAGCCGCTATGGGTGGGGGGGCCCATAGACCAGCCGCTATGGCTGGGGGGGCCCATAGACCAGCCACTATGGCTGGGGGGGCCCATAGACCAGCCGCTATGGCTGGGGGGGCCCATAGACCAGCCGCTATGGCTGGGGGGGCCCATAGACCAGCCGCTATGGGTGGGGGGGCCATAGACCAGCCGCTATGGGAGAGGGGGGGCCCATAGACCAGCCGCTATGGGTGGGGGGGCCATAGACCAGCCGCTATGGGAGAGGGGGGGCCCATAGACCAGCCGCTATGGGTGGGAGGGCCATAGACCAGCCGCTATGGGTGGGGGGGCCCATAGACCAGCCGCTATGGGTGGGGGGGCCCATAGACCAGCCGCTATGGGTGGGGGGGCCATAGACCAGCCGCTATGGGAGAGGGGGGGCCCATAGACCAACCGCTATGGGTGGGGGGGCCCATAGACCAGCCGCTATGGGTGGGGGGGCCCATAGACCAGCCGCTATGGGTGGGGGGGCCCATAGACCAGCCGCTATGGCTGGGGGGGCCCATAGACCAGCCACTATGGCTGGGGGGGCCCATAGACCAGCCGCTATGGCTGGGGGGGCCCATAGACCAGCCGCTATGGCTGGGGGGGCCCATAGACCAGCCGCTATGGGGGTGGGGGGCCATAGACCAGCCGCTATGGGGAGAGGGGGGGCCCATAGACCAGCCGCTATGGGTGGGGGGGCCATAGACCAGCCGCTATGGGAGAGGGGGGGCCCATAGACCAGCCGCTATGGGTGGGAGGGCCATAGACCAGCCGCTATGGGTGGGGGGGCCCATAGACCAGCCGCTATGGGTGGGGGGGCCCATAGACCAGCCGCTATGGGTGGGGGGGCCATAGACCAGCCGCTATGGGAGAGGGGGGGCCCATAGACCAACCGCTATGGGTGGGAGGGCCATAGACCAGCCGCTATGGGTGGGGGGGCCCATAGACCAGCCGCTATGGGTGGGGGGGCCCATAGACCAGCCGCTATGGGTGGGGGGGCCCATAGACCAGCCGCTATGGGTGGGGGGGCCCATAGACCAGCCGCTATGGTGGGGGGGCCCATAGACCAGCCGCTATGGGTGGGGGGGCCCATAGACCAGCCGCTATGGCTGGGGGGGCCCATAGACCAGCCGCTATGGCTGGGGGGGCCCATAGACCAGCCGCTATGGCTGGGGGGGCCCATAGACCAGCCGCTATGGCTGGGGGGGCCCATAGACCAGCCGCTATGGCTGGGGGGGCCCATAGACCAGCCGCTATGGCTGGGGGGGCCCATAGACCAGCCGCTATGGGTGGGGGGGCCATAGACCAGCCGCTATGGGAGAGGGGGGGCCCATAGACCAGCCGCTATGGGTGGGGGGGGCCATAGACCAGCCGCTCTAGGGGGGACATAGATGAGCGGATTCCCTCCTCTACACATGTGAGGAACCCTCCCGGCTGTGCCTTTATCTGGCAGTAGGGACCGATCGGTGGTGCGACCCATTGAACGTTCTGTTCCAGAGAGTCGCAGATCTGATCATCAGAGAAATGGGTGAGAGGTTTCAGGCGTGGCCATGTCAGTGGAAGGGATGCGGCCTACCAGCAGCTACCCAATGGCGAGATTTCCAATTCATTAAAGCGGAGCTCCACCCAAAAGTTCTCACCTCCTCCCTCCACTGCTACATTTGGCACTTTTTTTTGGGGGGGGGGGGGGGGGGGGTACCTGGTTTCCCACTTCCTGGCAAGATTGCCACACAGCGATCTACGTCATGTCCGGCCCTCCTCCCTTCCCCCGCTGCTTTCTGGGACCAGTGTGGGGATCCAGAAGACAGAGGGACCTTTCAGAAAGTGCAGTGCGACTCACGCATGCGCAGTAGGAAACCGGCTGTGAAGCCTGAAGACTTCACTACTGTTTTCCCTTACTTGCAATGCTGGCGTAGCACCTGGAGCAGATGGATGAATCGCATGGGGTGCCGACACCGGGGGATCCCTGGGCAGGTAAGTGTCGCCGCTTCCAGGATTTATACCGCATTCCTAGCTGATGACTTTTCATTTTTTCCCCCCAGAATGGAGCTCCCCTTTAATCTCCAGGTAACAAAGGTCAGCGATTTCTGAAAAGTGACTCCCACCCTCGCCAAGCGACTCAGACAACCCGATTGGTTCCTATTCTCCTCCTGCATGGATGGGGGAGGGGCTGGAAGAGAATGGAATCTCCCCAATAAAACATAATCCAGCAATAAAAAAAAACGAGGTCCAACCATTAGAGTCTATGGAGTCAAAACTGCCTCAACGTATCTTCTGTACATCCTGGAGGCAACAGGCATTTTGTGACAGGGCGTGACATCCGCAGAGAACGCTCCGGGGGTGCGACACCGCAGAGAACGCTCCGGGGGCGCGACCCCCGCAGAGAACGCTGCGAGGTGCGACACCCGCAGAGAACGCTGCGAGGTGCGACACCCGCAGAGAACGCTGCGAGGTGCGACACCCGCAGAGAACGCTGCGAGGTGCGACACCCGCAGAGAACGCTTCGGGGGCGCGACACCCGCAGAGAGCGATTCGGGGGCGCGACACCCGCAGAGAGCGCTTCGGGGGCGCGACACTGCAGAGAACGCTCCGGGGCGCGACACCGCAGAGAACGCTGCGAGGTGCGACACCCGCAGAGAACGCTGCGAGGCGCGACACCCGCAGAGAACGCTCCGGGGGCGCGACACCGCAGAGAATGCTGCGGGGAGCCACACCGCAGAGAACGCTCCGGGCGCGCGACACCGCAGAGAACGCTCCGGGGGGGGGGGGGGGGCGACACCGCAGAGAACGCTCGGGGGGGGGGCGACACTGCAGAGAACGCTCCGGGGGGGGGGGGGGGGCGACACCGCAGAGAACGCTCCGGGGGGGGGGGGGGGGGCGACACCGCAGAGAACGCTCCGGGGGGGGGGGGCGACACCGCAGAGAACGCTCCGGGGGGGGGGCGACACCGCAGAGAACGCTCCGGGGGGGGCGACACCGCAGAGAACGCTCCGGGGGGGGGGGGGGGGGGGCGACACCGCAGAGAACGCTCCGGGGGGGGGGGGGGGGGGGGCGACACCGGAGAACGCTCCGGGGGGGGGGGGGGGGGGCGACACCGCAGAGAACGCTCCGGGGGGGGGGGGCGACACCGCAGAGAACGCTCCGGGGGGGGGGGGCGACACCGCAGAGAACGCTCCGGGGGGGGGGGGGCGACACCGCAGAGAACGCTCTGGGGGGGGGGGGGGGCGACACCGCAGAGAACGCTCTGGGGGGGGGGGGGCGACACCGCAGAGAACGCTCCGGGGGGGGGCAACACCGCAGAGAACGCTCCGGGGGGTGACACCGCAGAGAACGCTCCGGGGGGGGGGGCGCGACACCGCAGAGAACGCTCCGGGGGGGGCGACACCGCAGAGAACGCTCCGGGGGGGGGGGGGCGACACCGCAGAGAACGCTCCGGGGGGGGGGGGCGACACCGCAGAGAACGCTCCGGGGGGGGGGGGGCGACACCGCAGAGAACGCTCCGGGGGGGCGACACCGCAGAGAACGCTCCGGGGGGGGGCAACACCGCAGAGAACGCTCCGGGGGTGACACCGCAGAGAACGCTCCGGGGGGGGGGGGCGCGACACCGCAGAGAACGCTCCGGGGGGGGCGACACCGCAGAGAACGCTCCGGGGGGGGGGGGCGACACCGCAGAGAACGCTCCGGGGGGGGGGGGCGACACCGCAGAGAACGCTCCGGGGGGGCGACACCGCAGAGAACGCTCCGGGGGGGCGACACCGCAGAGAACGCTCCGGGGGGGGCGACACCGCAGAGAACGCTCCGGGGGGGGGGGGGCGACACCGCAGAGAACGCTCCGGGGGGGGGGGCGACACCGCAGAGAACGCTCCGGGGGGCGACACCGCAGAGAACGCTCCGGGGGGCGACAC
This sequence comes from Pelophylax lessonae, assembly GCF_965119305.1. Classification (NCBI taxonomy): domain Eukaryota; kingdom Metazoa; phylum Chordata; class Amphibia; order Anura; family Ranidae; genus Pelophylax; species Pelophylax lessonae. The sequence goes on along the minus strand of NC_138771.1, from coordinate 191,583 downwards.
CGCAGAGAACGCTCCGGGGGGGCGACACCGCAGAGAACGCTCCGGGGGGGCGACACCGCAGAGAACGCTCCGGGGGGGCGACACCGCAGAGAACGCTCCGGGGGGGCGACACCGCAGAGAACGCTCCGGGGGGGGGGGGGGGGCGACACCGCAGAGAACGAGGTCTTTTCTGGTTTCAGCGTTTTGTGCCTTCAAGCTACAAAACCTTCAGGTGTGAAAAGGGTCCAGAGATTTCCTTTCATCTCCAGTCTCTGCATCCACCAGAGAGAGGAAAACCTTTCCCATTACATGAGAGAGGAATTCCGAATATACGTTATCTGAGTCAGAGAAAATCTGTCTGGGAGATTCAAGAAGTCTTCAAAAGAAAAAAAGATGGCGGACGGTCTGGGCAGGGCAAGTCCAGGAGAAGACTCTGGTGGAGGAGGGTATCTGTGGCCGCCTCCTGGTATGGGGGCAAAAAAAGCAAAACATATAGCAGAGGATTCCTTTCGGAGTTTTCCTTAAAGCAGAGCTCCACCCAAAGGGGAAGACAATCCCCCTTCCTAACTTGGCGTGTATTTTGGAGGAGGGAACACATTTGCACATGGACCGCCCAGGCGAGCCAAGCCGCGC
>NC_138771.1:123471-188471 GCF_965119305.1 Pelophylax lessonae | reverse complement strand
ACGATGTGTGCCGGGGACAGAGCGCACCACCGATCCCCATTTTTTCAGAATGAGATAGCCGCTGCCTGCCCGTCGGAGGTGGTTAAGCTTTGACAATAAAATCTGGAAGACGATTGGTTCCCATGCGGAGCTGCACCAGATTTTGCACCCTCCAGTTTTAGTAAATCTCCCCTAATGTTGTAACAAGGACATTCCTCCACCATAATCATAGATCACACCTGTAGCACCTTTCTACGATGATGAAGTGAATCTTGCAAATCTTGCAATCGGGATGCTCCTCCTGAGAGGATCATTCTCCTTTCGATGAGTAAATATTAATTTTTCTTTATCAGTTGCAGACAATTAACATGAAAACAATGAAGAGAACTTCCATCGATCGTACAGACTCGTTTTCACTCACTAATGGGTCAGATTTCCATTGGTATCCCGGAATCCCTGGCATAGATTATTCCCACTCTCTGGTTTATTCTAATAGTGGTCGGATGGCGTCATTTAAAACCAAACGTCCTCCAGGATAGAAGATGAAGACAATACGATGGTAAAGATATTATCCACTTTATAATGAGACAACCAAATGTTGACGTGTAGACATTGAAGACCATTTTATTATGAAGGTGTCAATGTTTCTACCTGAAGAGCAGCGGAGATCGCACTTACTCTGCATCACTGCTCAGCTTTGCTGGGGGAAGTTTGGGTCATTTTCGGAGTTTCAGGTCACAGGGTTCACAGTCATGCCATTTTAGGCTGATTAGGTAAAGCAAATACTCCAAATACATGCTGTGCCCTCCACGTACCAACGCTGCAGAACAAAACTTCTAAAGGAATGCGTTGGGAGCGCTGCTTGCTTTATCCCAGTAGGACAATTAGCCATGTGCTTGAGATCTTTGCCGGGCATCCCGTTCTCGTGTACTGAAACATTTCCCAAAACACGCCACTCCGGCACCAACACTGCGCAGTCTTCACAAGAATTAACCACACCAAGATCAAAAATCACACGGAGTCCCCACAAACCTAAACCCAGACAGTAACCAAGGCTGGGATGTCAAATCTTGTTGCCAGACAAGCAAAAATAAATACTTTTAAAAAGGAAGTGAGCAGACAAATCCCAAGCAGTGTTTCCAGCCCTGCCGGCCGTCTCCCCCTGCTGAACTACAGACCACCTTCCCCTTACCATAGAGTTGTGTACAACTAATAAAGGAGTATTCTAAATTCGAGAACACATTTCCCAACAGCCAGACCCAAGTACAGTCCCAATGTCCCAAAATCTGGCAACGGGAAACTGTCCCTGCCCTCTACAAGCTCCACACAAGCAACAAAAAGGCCGAAGTCCAAAGAATCCCTTCCTTTAACCACCTCCCACCCGGGCCATTGTAAATATACGGCCGGACGGGAGTCTCGTCCTTCTGAATGGACGTTCCGGAACGTCCTTCAGAAGGAGAGAGATCGCGCCGCCGCGGGCACGCGCATCGGCGCGATCTCGATGTGCCTGTGTCCTTCGGACACAGAGCAACATCATTCGGCAGGAGGGCCCTGTGATTGGCCCTCCTGATCACATGACGGCTGTGTCCAATCACAGCCGTCATGTAATGTAAATAGAGCCGTTGTAACAGGTTCGATATCTTCTCCTTCTGACAGATCCTGTCACTGAGGAGAAGAGAAGAGGATCGGTGCTGCTGCGGGGGTGATCAGTGAGTATTTCTAATTACTCACTGATCACAGGGGGGGTCTGTGCTGGTAATCAAAACATTGATTACCAGAGCAGCCCTGGGGGGGGGGGGGGGGGGGGGGTGCCACTAAGCCACCAGGGGTGCCCACTATGGCCACCAGGGATGGCAAACAGGGCTCAGAGAGCCCCCCAGTGCCCTCCCTATCAGTGTTGCCCACCAATGCCATCTATCAGTGCTGCCCACCAGTGCCCATTATTGCCCACCAGTGCTGCCTATCAGTGCCCCCCATCAGTGCCGATCAGTGCCACCCATCAGTGCCGATCATTGCCGCCCAACAGTGCCACCTATCAGTGCCCATCAGTGCCGCCCATCAGTGCCCATCAGTGCCGCCCATCAGTGCCCATCAGTGCCGCCCATCAGTGCCCATCAGCGCTGCCCATCAGTGCCCATCAGCGCTGCCCATCAGTGCTATCTATCAGTGCCACATATCAGTGCCACCCCATCAGTGCCACCCAATCAGTGCCACCCAATCAGTGCCACCCAATCAGTGCCACCCAATCAGTGCCACCCAATCAGTGCCACCCAATCAGTGCCACCCAATCAGTGCCACCCAATCAGTGCCACCCAATCAGTGCCACCCAATCAGTGCCACCCAATCAGTGTGTCCTCATCAGTGCCTGTCAGTGCGGCATTATCAGTGCTCATCAGTGCAGGAAAAAACATATCTATTCACAAAATTTTATAACCTAAACAAAAAATTTTTTTTTTTTTTTTCAAACTTTTCACTCTTTTTTTTATTTGTGCACCAAAAAAGAAAAAACCTGGCGGTGATCAAATACCACCAAAAGAAATCTCTATTTGTGGGGAAAAAATGACACAAATTTGGTTTAGGTACAGTGTTGCATGACCGCGCAATTGTCATTCAAATTGCAACAGCGCTAAAAGCTGAAAATTGGTCTGGGAAGGAAGGGGGTTTAAGTGCCCAGTATTGAGGTAGTTAAACAAGCTTTATTCCTTCAGACAACGCATCCTGCAAGTCCCCAGCTTGCTAGTGCCCCATCTGGCAGCCCTCAGGCTTAATTGTAGGGATTCCCTTGTAGATTCAAGGTCTACACTTCACCTATAATGCTGTACACACCGGCCGATGGCTGGTTCAAAAAAAGAAAACCTGCCAGCAAATGGCATGCGTGTATGGCAGCCTGTCTGACAAGGCTTCTGTCGGACGAGCATGTTGGAAAATCAACAGCTGACCGACTCCCGATCAGAGAGTTTTGGTGGGAGAGCCACCCCCCTGTCAGAACCCAATAGCCCAGCGGGGGAGATCCCTATACTTTGGATAGTTAGTACAGCGGCTCCGACAGTTTGGATTGAATGAAAAAAATAAAATAAAACCTCAGTGTGTACCAAGCCTATGGCCTGGCTGTGCATATCTAATGTCTCCTACATAGGCTGTAGCAAGTATAATTAACTAGTGTATGACACTCCGCTACTGCCAGGGTCAGGCCCACCCTTACCCAAAATTACCTCCATTTTTAGGTCACTGGGTTTTCCACTACAGAGTGAGAGCTTAGAACTTGAACGGAACGATTGGAGCAGCATCATGTTCCACTACCGAATCAATAAGTTTAACCTGCTGAAAGGAAGCCCTCAATGCCTGATGAAGGGAGCCTAGATGAAGGGAGCCTAGCTGAAGGGAGCCTAGCTGAAGGGAGTCTAGATGAAGGGAGCCTAGATGAAGGGAGCCTAGATGAAGGGAGCCTAGATGAAGGGAGCCTAGATGAAGGGAGCCTAGATGAAGGGAGCCTAGCCGCGAGGGAGCCTAGCCGCGAGGGAGCCTAGATTGAAGAGGAACACACACTGGTTGCTAAAGAACATTTTGATTTGATGAGATTTGACACCCCAACCATCTTACTAGGACCTGCATAGCTGAACCCCCGGTAATCCACTAAACACATACACATGGATGTGGCCCCCATTACTGGACAAACTTGTCTTTTTATGGCACTTTTCCACTGCAAGTACCGGCTCGGCTTTACTCGGCCCTGCTTGGCCCAGTTTGCTTTTCCACTGCTGGTACCGCATGGTACGGTGTTGGAACGGTACGGTATGGTTCGCTTTTCCACTAAAGTAGTACTAAAGTTAAGTGGGTGAGATAACAACGGGGTGGGTGTGATTCTCTGACCAATCAGTGGCTAGTAGTGACTGCATGCAAAGAGGATTGTGGGATATGGTACTGGGTATGGTACCTCTTGGAACCACAATCGAGGTGGTACTGTTTTTTAGAGCCGTACCGTTCGATCCATGCAGTGGAAAAGTGCCACCGTACCGAACCGTTCCTACACCGTACCATGCGGTACCAGCAGTGGAAAAGCACAAAAGCGAGCCGAACCGTTCGGTTCCATGCAGTGGAAAAGCGCCATTAGATCTGCCTGAAGTTCAGTTTCAGGGAGGATTGGAATCCTGATTGGCTCCCATCATGTTCTTCTAGATGTATGGAAAAAAATATATGGAATTATTTTAAAATGAACACAAAACTGTATTTTATATCGGACTTAAGTCCAATCTCTCTTCTGGCTGGTCTGGTGAGGAGCGGGTTTCTTCCAACACTCTGAAGTTGGAGGTTCTCAGGGAAAGGCACTCACGTTAGGACAACTGCGAGCCCAAAGAAGCTGGACTAGGACCTATGTGGATGGAGGAAACACTCCCTCTGTACTATTGTGTTCCGGCAGCGGGGAGGGTTCCATCAGCATGCCAAATTTACAGATCACAGCCACATTACTAATAGCACTGATAATATTCTCTATTATTATGGGATATCGTGACCAAATTCTCTGGAACAACCAGTTCAAGAAATCCAAATTTCTTCCAAATTCTTGAATGCAGTGCTAACAAATCAGTATGGAATGGAAGTAGGTGGCTCCAGCTGTGTGTCCCTAGCTGAGCCTCTCTGGGTAGGGAGTGAAGAAACAATGACAATGCATGGGAAGATTATAGATCATTCACATTCTGCTGGAATCCCATCTCATTCCCAACATGTGGATCACACATCAAGTCATCTGCTTGCCCCTCCACCAACACCAGACACAATGAGCCCATTGTCCTGATTGTTACCAGACTCTAAAGGTAACGGCATGCTCCAGGATTCTCCTACAATCCCATAAGATGTCAAAAGAGATGGGAATTCCTATTGTTTTGTTGAAGTGGTTGTCTAGAACCAGACAATAAATTTACTTTTTAATTTTTTTTTTTATGTGAATGACAAAATTGCAGGACCTCCGTTGTGTGCTTCCACACAACCATCCCCACCACTATGAGGAAATCAATTGGAATACCAATATATTTTTGGATTGTGGGAGGAAACTGAAGCCTTCTAAGGAAAGTCCACCCCCTCCACCAATTTGACAAAAAGGGGAATGGTCTGAAAAATGTCATAAATTTTACCCAAGAGCAGCCAATGCAAATGTTTTCAGATGTTAAAGATAACAAATAGGGCGGTCCACATGATCGAAGGCACCATACGTGTGTTGGTGCAGCTGGGTCCCATTCCTTTAGAAAGCACCCAACGCGTGCACACATGCATGTATCTGCTTTCACATGCATGTATCTGCTTTCACATGCATGTATCTGCTTTGCATTTTGTTGCACTGCAGCTTGCGCTATTTTGCTGTGAGTCGAAGTGTGTTGCGGCCCATTCAGTGTGAACGTGTTGCCTAACATAGCGTGCCTTAAGAAAAATGCTTGCGTTGGGCTAGAGTGTGCAAAGGCCCAATGACATCCATCAAACAAAATATTCATTCAGAATACAGTTGCTGGTCTGTCATCAACGTTAAAAGGAGAAGTTCACGATTTTGAAAAAAAAAAAAAAAAAAAAAACTGAATAAATGTAGATCTTTTTGCAGGTAGCAAAAAAAAAAAAAAAAAAAAAGATGTGCGTTTATCATTTGAATTTGGCGCTTGTAAAGCATTGCACCCGCGATCTGCAGATTACAGGATCAAATATAGCCAAACTAAAGTTTTATCAACTGCCAAACAGCTAAAATATACTTCCAAAATGATTCTGCTCCTTCTTGCCAGACTTCAAGGCCAGGAGAGCACGAGCGCCATTCACTAGGATGGATTTTCCGATTCCCGGGTCACCAACCTGCTAGTCAAAGAATGAACGTCCATTATCACAGAGCTGAGGTGCTCCTCATCTCCTTGCATCCCGGGCCCCTTTCACACAGGCCGACTGATCGGACCATCTCACTGCCCTCTATGGAGCAGCTGGTGTCAATGGACATGTGTATGTGACAACGGCTGACATCCGATCCACTAAAAACAGAGGTGTGGGTGATTGGATGACAGTCTGATGTAAACGAACAGGCGCTACGTTTGTTTTCAACTGCCTAGAGGTCTTCATCAGCGGAGTGGACCCAGACAAAGAGTTGTCATCTACCTGCTCAGCGAATAGATTCCCCGCTGAGCCACGGGTGGACTCTGCCAGTGTGAATGGGGCCCTAAATGCTCTATCCATGATTTCCTGATGTCCCCAGGGCCAGAAAGTATGTTAGATTTACAGGTAGGTAAAGTGCTCATAGCCCAAGTATGTAAGAGACTCAAAAAACGTGGGTAGAGGAATTGGCGCTTACCGTGCTCATAAAAATCTAAGTCAATAAATTAAAGATATTTTTAAAACTCCTGATTAGTTTCCATAGTAAAAGATGCCAAAATAATCCATCCAAAGCAATACCAAAAAATAAGCAAACAAACATAAAAAAGTCCAATGTGACAAATCCCAACACCAAACAATGTGCTTCTATACGAGAGGGTGCCTTCTAATTCTTTCACCACAGGTGCTCGAAGGGTCGGTGGCAACTCACCAGAGGGGTTTGACCCCTTTTTACTGGATGGTCAAAAAACACATTTTGGAAAACCAGATGGGTTCCACAGCTATCACCACTCCATTCCAATGTTCCCTCAGGGTAGGACTAGGATGTGTGAAATGACTCTATAGGGGACACAATTAGAAGAACTTCATGGTGTAGTAAACGTATTAAATGTATAAAAGCAAGTAGTAAAAGATTGCACTCACATGTAGCTGTGCCTCAATCCCGACACTAGGGGTTTACAGCATGTGCAGTTATGGCTTATTCCTTCGGTGCTAGCGTTCCATTCACGCCTCGCTCTGGGTAGTAGGCCAGATGGGTTGTTACATGGGACCCGGAATTGCCGAATCCCTCGCTCTGACATGCGTTTCACTATACTTGACATCTTCAGGAAATTCATAATGTGTTAGAGCAGGCATGTCCAACCTGCGCCCCGGGGGCCGCATGCAGCCCAGAACCGCAGGCAATGCGGCCCACTGACCCATGACAATTTTATTTTTTGCTGTGGAGGAAGGAAGTCGGGTCGGGGGCATGGCCACAACAGCTTCCAACCGCTGCCTCGGAAGAGGGGGCGAGCATGTGCAGTGTTTCTGACTCCTACCACCATGACCACTTCAAATCAATGAAGTGGTCATGGTGGTTAGAGTGTTCCTTTAATATCTCTCAGAACAAGTAAACCTCTGTATACTACCTCTAGTTGTGTTAAATTAGTGCGGGGGGCACGGTGGCATTTTATTACTTATGTACCTTAACTATAGTATATATTTTATATGCGGCCCGAGAAAATTTCTCTACACTCAATGTGGCCCAGAGAAGCCAAAAGATTGGACACCCATGTGTTAGAGCCATATCTGCTCATGCTGTAAACACCTAGTGCCGGGTTTGAGGCACAGCTACATGTGAGTGTAATCTTTTATGCTGTAAACACCTAGTGCCGGGATTGAGGCACAGCTACATGTGAGTGTAATCTTTTATGCTGTAAACACCTAGTGCTGGGATTGAGGCACAGCTACATGTGAGTGTAATCTTTTATGCTGTAAACACCTAGTGCCGGGATTGAGGCACAGCTACATGTGAGTGTAATCTTTTATGCTGTAAACACCTAGTGCCGGGATTGAGGCACAGCTACATGTGAGTGTAATCTTTTATGCTGTAAACACCTAGTGCTGGGATTGAGGCACAGCTACATGTGAGTGTAATCTTTTATGCTGTAAACACCTAGTGCTGGGATTGAGGCACAGCTACATGTGAGTGTAATCTTTTATGCTGTAAACACCTAGTGCCGGGATTGAGGCACAGCTACATGTGAGTGTAATCTTTTATGCTGTAAACACCTAGTGCTGGGATTGAGGCACAGCTACATGTGAGTGTAATCTTTTATGCTGTAAACACCTAGTGCCGGGATTGAGGCACAGCTACATGTGAGTGTAATCTTTTATGCTGTAAACACCTAGTGCTGGGATTGAGGCACAGCTACATGTGAGTGTAATCTTTTATGCTGTAAACACCTAGTGCCGGGATTGAGGCACAGCTACATGTGAGTGTAATCTTTTATGCTGTAAACACCTAGTGCCGGGATTGAGGCACAGCTACATGTGAGTGTAATCTTTTATGCTGTAAACACCTAGTGCCGGGTTTGAGGCACAGCTACATGTGAGTGTAATCTTTTATGCTGTAAACACCTAGTGCCGGGTTTGAGGCACAGCTACATGTGAGTGTAATCTTTTATTACACGCTTTTATAAAATTTGAAATGTAACTAAAAAGGCAAAACTTTTTTTAGTTTTGGATAGAGCGGAGAGGGATTAGAACTAGTAATCAACCGATATTGGTTTTTCGCTGCCGATACTGATATTTTGTCCATTGCATATATCGGTATTGGCCGATATTTTTGTACATTTAAAAAAAAAAATAATATATATATATTTTTTTTTTTTTGACAGGTACTTTTGTGGAGGGATATGGGGGTCTAAAAGACCCCAAACCCCTCCTCTGCACTTAAAAGCATTCAAAACGCCAAGTTTGGCTGTTTTGAATGCTGTAATTATTTTGAATCTGGCAATCTTGAATCAGACAGTACCCGGAAGTGATGTCACTCATGACATCACATCCAGGTTTTTGCATGGAGACCCAATCAGAGCCGAATCCGGCTTTGATCGGGTCTTCAGCGGCTGGTTGCCCGGGGATATCCCCTCCCGCTCCTTGTAATGAAAACCGAGCGGCTTCTCAGCCGCATCGGTTGTCATTACAAGACAGCCGACCGTTGTCTATGGACGCTGGTACCGAGAGGATGCCTCTACCTGCAGGCATCACGCATCGCCCAGGTACATGCACTTTCTTGAAATATTGGCAATATCGGTAACCTCCAGGGCCGATTCTGATATATCGGGAAAAGTGCATATCGGCCCTCGATATATCAGCTTTGCCGATACTCAGTCAATCCCTAATTAGAACACCTGTCAGTTTTTATTGCTGTCCGCAAGCAAGACCGGTGAAGATTGGAGCGCCTACAGCGCTGACATCTCAGCGCTGGAAGAGCTTTGTTTTAAAAGGTAAGATTCACATAATGTGCTAGTATGTGATGCACAAACAAAAACACGTCCAGCGGTGTACAACCACTTTAATCACAATTGAGAACAGCAAGAACCTGGATGAGGCTTCAGAGTTCATTCCCTTTGTGTGATGTCCTCCTCAAACCTCAACTAGACGTAGAGGTCAGTTCATAATACAGAGAATGTGACTTTCACAAGCCGCCTGTGGTAGAGCATCATCCGGGTCCATGAGTAACCGATTCTCCACCAGAGGCGGCTTGTGAAAGTCATATTCTCTGCTTTGGGATTGGACCCCCAAGTGTCCGATTCATGTTTACATTTTTGGGAGCCCTTTTTTTTTTCCCTTAGAAAAGTGCCAAGCTGCTCTCGTTGAGAAAGACTGGCAATAAGGCATTTGCCCATCTTCTCACAAGTCATTGAAGCTCTGAGACCTGGCGGGATTCTCTCCCAAGGCAGAGATGAAGGTAAATTAGCATTACTTTGCTCCTTCCATCCAGTCTATAAGAATCCAGCCTGAAACACACAAGAAGATTCAGCTGACCACCTGAGAGGTTCCTTACAGCCCCCGAGGAAGTCCGACATTTCCTGGCCATCATCAGTGAAGACATTCAATATGCCAGGTCAGGTTTGCAGGAAGGTGTGATAGGTTTATATAATGTATACTTCAGGTGGGAGCGCCAACTATGCTAGAGGTCTCAGTTACATGATCAGAGGTCATAGGATCCCTGGTAAAAGTTTAGAATGGCAGATTTGGGGTAACAGCCTCAGTCCAAGATCTTTTTCACACCCTTCCTTATCACCAATGACTATTATGCATTCTGCTCTCTCCCACCAGCAGTCATAACACATGCTGGGAATATTTGAAATTCATCAACACCCAAGAGAATAGAATATGCAGGAGGAAAAAAGTACCTGAAGGGAAGAGTGATTCACAGGCCAAGTAATCTATTCGATGCAATTATGAAGAGCGTAACAAACATCTTAATCGCACACCGGCTCTGTATACGTCAGGAAATCATAAAACAAAAGTGGACCTCTTGATTTCACTCCATGTTTCCAGTCTGTATTATGCAGGAAAGAATAGAAAGCCAATCTCTCATCCAGCCTTCATCTCCATAGAGGGGAAATAAAGGGTCGTCTCCATTTTCCTTGGCTGTCTATTGACAGATTGTGAAATCGGTGGCTTGCGTAAACAGGCTTTGTTTTTCTATGATTGACCATGCTTGCAATGCAAGTCAGCAATTTTCAATGTGCTTTAAACTTCCTTTCATTTGGCCATGTGGGTAAGCGCTAGGAGGCTGCATTGCAAGCATGGCGGGTCCATTGAGATCTAGTAAAGTTTCTTCCAGTCTTGAACCTTTTTTTTTTTTTTTTTTTAAGGTTCCCCGCTGATAGCTGAATGTAAAGAAGACATGCCGACAAATTAAAAATTATGAAGAAAAAACAGCATGCCCCCCCCCCCCCCTCCCTCCAAATGCATACCAGGCCCTTTGGGTGTGGTATTGATTTTACATAAACCCCACGCCAAAATGTAAAAAAAAAAAAAAAAAAAAAAAAAAATTGGCTTGAGGTCCCCCCCAAAATCCATGCCAGACCCTTCTCTTCTGAGCATGCAGGTCAGGAAAGAGAGAGGACAAGCAAACCCCTCCCCCCAAAACACCTTATCCCCAATGTTGGTGAGAACAAGGGCCTCTTCCCCACAACCCTGGGCTGTGGTTGTGGGGGTCTGCGGGCTTATCGGAATGTGGAAGCCCCCTTTAACAAGGGGGCCCCCAGATCCCACCCCACCCCCCCAATGTATCAGGTACATTGTACCCCTACCCCATTCACCAAAAAGAAAAAACACACACCATTTTTGACAATTAAAAAGTCCCCCCCCTCCCCCCGAAGTTTATCCAGCATCAATCACGACTCCTGCTGCACTTAAAAAAAAAAAATTATATATATATATTTTCTCCAGGCCCCCGACGGAGATTTCCACTGAGCCTTCCTCGGGGCCAGAAGTTTTATTTTTACTTTCTCCTTTTGAGTCCAGTGGTGCTGCGGCCATCGTGTTTTACTCTGGATCTACTTCGGGGGGACTTTTTTTTTTTAAATAAAGGAATTGTCACTAAGTTTGTGTGCGTTTGTTCCGTTGACACTTTTTTGGTGAACCCCGTACTCATTCACATAGGAGGGGGGCGGGATCTGGGGGCCTCCTGATTCCGATAAGCCCCCTGCCTGCGGACCCCGACAACCACGACCCAAGGCTGTGGGGAAGAGGACCTTGTCACCATCAACATGGGGGCTACATGCTCGGATAAGGGAAAGGTATAGATTTTGGAGGGGGGGGGGTCCTTTTTTTTTTTTAATTTTGATGTGGGGTTCCCCTAAAAGTCAATACCAGACCCGAAGGCACCCCACCCCGTTTTTTTTTTTTCCCCTAATTTGTAATTGCCGACATGTTTTCCTTACATTCAGCTGTCAGTGGGAACCTGCTGACAGCCGATGAGTTATCCGTTGAGGACATGGCGGCCGGCTTCCCTACCCGCTCCTTACCAACCAGCTATTGGGGGGGGGGGGGGGGGGGGGACACCCCGAAATTGTTTCTAACAAATAGCACATGCTATGCCGCCAGCAAAACCCTGGTGATAAATATTGCATGTTTTTTGACTCTGTTCTGTTTGTGAATTGGAATTAAGAGCTTACTGCATGGTATTTTGGTGATATTTATAGGCACACTTTACATTTTGCAGTAAATACCACATAATTGTTATTTTTTGTGAACTTTTTTATTTTTTTTAAACGCATACAATCAGTTATGCAAATGAGTCACATGACCGTTCCATTGCATGTGGTAAACGTTAGTGAATTGACACCATGCTCTTCATCCTCTAAACCAGAGTTCAGCTAAAAAAGATCAGGAGAAGAGGCGGGCCAGACCGTGTGAACGTCAAGTTTTGCGCACTGAAGTACTACCATCATGCAAGCACCATCAATGATCTGTGCGCTCCAGAAGGATCCCAGCTCATACCTGGAAGGTGCACTTATCCTTTAAATCAGACCTATACTCAGAACGTTCGTCGATGCAACCAACCAATAAATTCCAAAGAAGCTCTGAAATACTCACCATTGCTGCAGAAAGCGAAGCTCTGAGATCCTGCCAGTGCTGGTCACATAACTATAAGCCTTGGCCACAAGGAATACGATGGTCTATGATGGAGAAGGACATCCATGGTCAGGAGGCACTGACTAATGCCGTCACAACTGCCCATATAATTGGTGGCATCAGGAGCCCACACGCCTATTTCCAGAAGAAAAGGTATTTATTAGTATAGAGAACGAGAATAGCAGAACGGAAAAGATGGAGACATTGTGAATAGATCCACCTATAAGAGTGAAGGAAATGAAAACGCATGGATCTTTTTTAGGTTCGGGATTATGCGCCCGATTCCCTGAATGTTCTGTAATCATCTCTTGGGTAGAACGGTTTAATTAGAAGAAAATGACAGTCCAGAATGGAGAATTGTCGAATTCCCTTATTCACTAAGTAGGGTGTTTCCCACAGCGTAACCTAGTGGACCGAGGCAGATCGCTGCCCTGCAAGGTAACTCGAGGACATTGCTACTAGAAGGCGTATGAGTCACTTTTCCAATGTAGATCAGCGACTGGCTCACGGCTACGCAACAGTTTGGGGTCGCGATGAGGGGAAAACTGTGAATGACAGCGGGGGATAAAAACGCACAGAGAAGGAAAACACAGGTGGGATCGCCACAAGTTGTTCGCGGACGTGCAAGGACAAGAGTGGAAGTGCAAACACGCCAGTATAGCGGCAAACATGCTTCAGATATTAGGAGACGGGGAAGGAAACACCAATATATCTCTGGGATTGTCAACATTTAACACCCGGGACTTCTACTGCAGATTAAACCAGCCCAGGAAAGCAAAGGAACCAATAAAATGCTTTACCTTCAAGAAAATACGTTACGGAATTTTGGGATCAAACCTAGAGATCCGCCGCAGCCCGCTCAGTTGGCTTACTCAGGGACCACACACTACACCGTGATATGGAACTCAATGGTAGGCCGGCTAAGCATTCCAATACGGGACGGAGAATACAGAAAACAGCATGAATTATATCTTGTGAAGAAATAAAATCTTACAGGAAAAGGATTTTACAAACGTGAAGAAAACAAACAAGAAATGGAGGCAAATCAACAATCCGGTAAGAAGATCTTCCGACCATTTTGTATCAACCTCGATCACCGTTCCTATTGAACGGATGAAGCTTTGTATATCGCAGGGCCAGTCTCGCCAATCGGCCAATTCCGCAAAGTGATGAGGAGGACAAACGGGAGTCCACGCCATCAGTCTGGAATACGAGGCATCTATCATTACATTCGACTTCTTAGGGGCCGAATCCAAAGGGTAGGCAACCACAAGAAGCCATTACAGAAAAGCAAATCTCTCCCCTGCAGACTAGGAAGGTCTCAGCGTTATTTAGTGATCCCCATGACAATTCTGCCTAAGAAAAGCAGTCTAAAGAGGATACACAATAGAAGCAGTATGCGGCTTGCTGTGGGGGTGGGGTGTTTAAAACCCAGCTGGCAGCCATAGGATACGCTTGCCTATACCACACGTCAAGAATCATTCCCTGGGTGGGGGTGGGAAGGAGGAGCGGGGGAGGGGGATGCACGTTCCCTTACAACCCCAAACACAAAAGAGAAGCTTGGCTTGGAAGCCCACAGAAGGGCTGATGGCCCTAATTCATGAATGGCAGGACAGGGAGCAGGTACTAATAGGCGCAATAAATGTTTTCCAGGATGACAAAGAGTTAAACAAGAGGAGGGAAAAGTCCAAGAAAGACAATCCATCACTTTTCTGGGAGGGAAGAGAAGATCAGTAGATATGCAGATCAGTAGCGTGTATGGCCTTGTCATGGGAGCCGTAATACCGCTTTATGTGTCCTTCACTTACCAAACATTATCTGCCAATATTACATTCATCGTGTATTTATCAGCAAATTGTCACAAACGTATCCAAAAGAAGAAACCTTCAAGTCTTATTGCTACTTTAGCCGTCACCGTCTAGGATCTGCACCGTCACCAAAACTGTCTACAATCTGCACCGTCACCAAAACTGTCTACAATCAGCACCGTCACCAAAACCGTCACCGTCTACAATCTGCACTGTCACCAAAACTGTCTACAATCTGCACCGTCACCAAAACTGTCTACAATCAGCACCGTCACCAAAACCGTCACCGTCTACAATCTGCACCGTCACCAAAACCGTCTACAATCAGCACCGTCACCAAAACTGTCTACAATCAGCACCGTCACCAAAACCGTCACCGTCTAGGATCTGCACCGTCACCAAAATCGTCTACAATCAGCACCGTCACCAAAACCGTCACCGTCTACAATCTGCACCGTCACCAAAACCGTCTACAATCAGCACCGTCACCAAAACTGTCTACAATCAGCACCGTCACCAAAACCGTCACCGTCTAGGATCTGCACCGTCACCAAAATCGTCTACAATCTGCACCGTCACCAAAACTGTCTACAATCTGCACCGTCACCAAAACTGTCTACAATCTGCACCGTCACCAAAACCGTCTACAATCTGCACCGTCACCAAAACTGTCTACAATCTGCACCGTCACCAAAACCGTCACCGTCTACAATCAGCACCATCACTATAACCGTCACTTTACCCGTCACCATCTACAATCTGCACCGTCACCAAAACTGCCACCGTCTACAATCTGCACCGTCACCAAAACTGCCACCGTCTACAATCTGCACCGTCACCAAAACCGTCTACAATCAGCACCATCACTATAACCGTCACCATCTACAATCTGCACCGTCACCAAAACCGTCACCGTCTACAATCTGCACCGTCACTGTCTACAATCAGCACCGTCACCGTCTACAATCAGCACCATCACTATAACGGTCACTTTACCCGTCACCATCTACAATCTGCACCGTCACCGTACCCGTGTACAATCTGCACCGTCACCAAAACCGCCACCGTCTACAATCTGCACCATCACCAAAACCGTCTACAATCTGCACCATCACCAAAACCGTCTACAATCTGCACCCTTACTATAACCATCACCGTCTACAATCAGCACCGTCACCAAAACCGTCACTGTCTACAATCTGCACCGTCACTATAACCGACACTTTACCCGTCACCGTCTTTCATCGGAAAACATCCACATTATATATCTGGGCCAGCCGGACTACTGGGAAATGTATACAGATAACTACCGATTCCCCATATCTGCCACCCATTTCATGTACCACACACTGACACGTGAACACGCTTACTTACACACACACACACGAGTGAACACCATCACACACTGACACGCGAACACACACTCCGATATCAGGAAGCCAACAAAACATAAAATCTATTTCTTTGAATGTCGGTAAAGGGAATCCGGGATCAAATGAATGGATGACAAAACTCCATCTCTGCAGATCACGTTCCACATGAACCCCAGTGGTGCTAAACTCCTCCCACTACACAAGTATAAAACCAATAAAAAGCTGGCGCTGTCAGCTGAGACGCGTAGATCTGTAGCGGCACGTCGGGGTAGCGCTGACATTTAACCCTCATGCAGCGTAGATTCTCCAGCTGGCACTGAGCTCCCATATGGTCTAGCGGTTAGGATTCCTGGTTTTCACCCAGGCGGCCCGGGTTCGACTCCCGGTATGGGAAGAAAATTTTACCTTACATTTGCAGATTGTTAAATAACAGAAATGTAAATGGGATTCAGATTTTTTATGCAAAGGTTGCAGATATTCATAGATTACGTAGCAGAATATTTTCCTACCTCCAGACCAACAAACAAGAATGAAATACAGAAAGGTAAGCGCTCACCTCCGGCCCTTTTATTGGCACCACGCGTTTCTTCTTCAGTTCCACGCATTTCCTCATTTTGCAGATCTGGTGGCTGGTGCTTCGGTTGACGCAGTTGTAGCACGCTCCGCACGCTTCTTTCCTCAGGCACGGGGTGCAGACCCCACATCGCTTCCTCTTCTTATGGGGCCGCTCTGGATTTTCCATGGCACTGCCATCATTCATACCACCAATACCCATTGCCAGCTCCGCCGGCATCAGCTCCGCCGGTATCGGCACCGTCTTCAGCCTCCCGAGTGCCTCGCCATCATCACAGAAGTCATAGATATCTTGGGCCCCCATGTGAGGCGCCAAGGCTGCCTGGGTCTCCATCATTGCACGGCCAACTTCAGGGGCCCCTCAATATTCAATGGCGCAGATCTAATAGACCAGAAGGCCGATCTGTGTGTGGGGGGCGGTAAATGTTATCTAGTTCTATGAACTACGGCTAAAAAACATTTGAATTCGATCCGCTGTTTATGTCCCTTCATTTGGATGAAATGCCGATTTCGGTGGAACGTCCATTAAAAATAAAAAGTCCTCCTAGAGCCCCGAATTTCTCAGATCCCGGCCCAGCAGAGCGATTAAAGGGAAGAGCGATCGAATCTCCCGGAGATTTCCCTTTCCCCCCTGACAGCTCATGGTGACGGAATCCGAGGGAAAGCTCTACCGAATCGGGGGACTTCCACAAGGGGTACCTAAAAATAGAGGAAGATATTCTTGGGGTCAGAGGTCATCTTATCTTCACATAAACTTTTCACCAAACTTTCTATTCTGACCAAAACCGGACAACGTCCCGAATGCTGCAATATTCATCAGACTGTCCAGAATCCCAGCCCGGGGGGTAAGGGGGGGGTGCACAGCCCCACCACCGGGGCGTACAGGGGGGGGGGGTGCACAGCGCCGCCCCCGGGGCGTAGAGGGGTACAGAACTCAACCCCTGTGCGTAGTGGGGAGGGGGAGCACAGCGCCGCCCCGGGCATAGAGGGGACAACACACAATTCACAATTATCTGATAAGTGTAAACAAACTTTGTCTATATATAAACAGAATGATCAGGACACAAACCACGCCGGGGATGGGGGGGGGGGACGCAGTACACGCCGGGGGGGGGGGGGGGGGGGGGGACGCAGTACACGCCAGGGGGGGGGGGGACGCAGTACACGCCAGGGGGGGGGGGGGACGCAGTACACGCCAGAGGGGGGGGGGGACGCAGTACACGCCAGAGGGGGGGGGGGGACGCAGTACACGCCAGAGGGGGGGGGGGGACGCAGTACACGCCAGAGGGGGGGGGGGGGGACGCAGTACACGCCAGAGGGGGGGGGGGGACGCAGTACACGCCAGAGGGGGGGGGGGGACGCAGTACACGCCAGAGGGGGGGGGGGACGCAGTACACGCCAGAGGGGGGGGGGGGGACGCAGTACACGCCAGAGGGGGGGGGGGACGCAGTACATGCCAGAGGGGGGGGGGGGACGCAGTACACGCCAGAGGGGGGGGGGACGCAGTACACGCCAGAGGGGGGGGGGGACGCAGTACACGCCAGAGGGGGGGGGGGGTCAACGGGGGATCTCCCATCTATCACGTGTGTCAACAATCCTAAGACTAGGGAATCCCCAGGTAACCATGAACAGTCCAAGCAGAGAATCAGTGTGGAATCATTGAGATCACCGACCTTCCCAACCATTCCACACATAGAGAAAAGATACAATGTAACATGAATTGGGGGGGGGGGGGATACCATGTAACATGCATGGGGGGGAGATACAATGTAACATGCATGGGGGGGGAGATACCATGTAACATGCATGGGGGGGGAGATACCATGTAACATGCATGGGGGGGGAGATACAATGTAACATGCATGGGGGGGGAGATACAATGTAACATGCATGGGGGGGAGATACAATGTAACATGCATGGGGGGGGGGAAGATACAATGTAACATGCATGGGGGGGGGAAGATACAATGTAACATGCATGGGGGGGGGGGGAGATACAATGTAACATGCATGGGGGAGATACAATGTAACATGCATGTGGGGGAGATACAATGTAACATGCATGTGGGGGAGATACAATGTAACATGCATGTGGGGGAGATACAATGTAACATGCATGTGGGGGAGATACAATGTAACATGCATGTGGGGGAGATACAATGTAACATGCATGTGGGGGAGATACAATGTAACATGCATGTGGGGGAGATACAATGTAACATGCATGTGGGGGAGATACAATGTAACATGCATGGGGGGGGGGATACAATGTAACATGCATGGGGGGGGATACAATGTAACATGCATGGGGGGGGATACAATGTAACATGCATGGGGGAGATACAATGTAACATGCATGGGGGGAGATACAATGTAACATGCATGGGGGGGGGGGAGATACAATGTAACATGCATGGGGGAGATACAATGTAACATGCATGGGGGAGATACAATGTAACATGCATGGGGGGGGGGGGGAGATACAATGTAACATGCATGGGGGGGGGGAGATACAATGTAACATGCATGGGGGGATACAATGTAACATGCATGGGGGGGAGATACCATGTAACATGCATGGGGGAGATACAATGTAACATGCATGGGGGAGATACAATGTAACATGCATGGGGGAGATACAATGTAACATGCATGGGGGGGGGGGGGGGAGATACAATGTAACATGCATGGGGGGGGGAGATACAATGTAACATGCATGTGGGGGAGATACAATGTAACATGCATGGGGGGGGGGAGATACAATGTAACATGCATGTGGGGGAGATACAATGTAACATGCATGGGGGGGGGAGATACAATGTAACATGCATGGGGGAGATACAATGTAACATAAATATATAGATATATGGGGCAGGGAAAGTGTCCGGTAAGTCCCCCTCCCCCCGCACTCACCGGTGATGACCCCCCCAGTACCGATCTCCGGGGGCCCCGCATCTCAGCCGGAGCTTCACTCACCTTCTATCAGCCTCTCCGAGCTTCCCTGATAGAGGGGGAGGGGGAGGGGAGGGCAGGGGCACAGATGTGGAGCAAACAAAAGGGAAGTGAATGAGAAACACGAAAATACGAAGTGGAGCGACAGAGGATCCGGATTATATCCAGAGAGAGAACTACTCCACTCATCATCCAACCCAGGAGACAGAGAGAGGGGTGGGAACAACCACACTCATCATCCCTCCTTATCTACATACATATATATATATATACTTCTCCATCCATAGATCCCTTCTATATATATATATACACAGATCCAGGAGAGCGAGGGGGATGGGAGCAACCACTCATCATCTACAAATATCCTCCATCTACATCCATAGATCTCCCCCATCTCCATCCATAGATCTCCCCCATCTCCATCCATAGATCTCCCCCATCTCCATCCATAGATCTCCTCCATCTCCATCCATAGATCTCCTCCATCTCCATCCATAGATCTCCCCATCTCCATCCATAGATCTCCCCCATCTCCATCCATAGATCTCCTCCATCTCCATCCATAGATCTCCTCCATCTCCATCCATAGATCTCCTCCATCTCCATCCATAGATCTCCCCCATCTCCATCCATAGATCTCCTCCATCTCCATCCATAGATCTCCTCCATCTCCATCCATAGATCTCCCCATCTCCATCCATAGATCTCCCCCATCTCCATCCATAGATCTCCCCCATCTCCATCCATAGATCTCCCCATCTCCATCCATAGATCTCCTCCATCTCCATCCATAGATCTCCCCCATCTCCATCCATAGATCTCCCCCATCTCCATCCATAGATCTCCCCCATCTCCATCCATAGATCTCCTCCATCTCCATCCACAGATCTCCTCCATCTCCATCCACAGATCTCCTCCATCTCCATCCACAGATCTCCTCCATCTCCATCCACAGATCTCCTCCATCTCCATCCATAGATCTCCTCCATCTCCATCCATAGATCTCCTCCATCTCCATCCATAGATCTCCTCCATCTCCATCCATAGATCTCCTCCATCTCCATCCATAGATCTCCCCCATCTCCATCCATAGATCTCCTCCATCTCCATCCATAGATCTCCCCCATCTCCATCCATAGATCTCCCCCATCTCCATCCATAGATCTCCCCCATCTCCATCCATAGATCTCCTCCATCTCCATCCATAGATCTCCTCCATCTCCATCCATACATCTCCTCCATCTCCATCCATAGATCTCCTCCATCCCCATCCATAGATCTCCTCCATCTCCATCCATAGATCTCCTCCATCCCCATCCATAGATCTCCTCCATCCCCATCCATAGATCTCCTCCATCTCCATCCATAGATCTCCATCTCCATCCATAGATCTCCCCCATCTCCATCCATAGATCTCCTCCATCTCCATCCACAGATCTCCTCCATCTCCATCCATAGATCTCTATCCATAGATCTCCCCCATCTCCATCCATAGATCTCCTCCATCTCCATCCATACATCTCCTCCATCTCCATCCATAGATCTCCTCCATCTCCATCCATAGATCTCCTCCATCCCCATCCATAGATCTCCTCCATCTCCATCCATAGATCTCCTCCATCCCCATCCATAGATCTCCTCCATCTCCATCCATAGATCTCCTCCATCTCCATCCATAGATCTCCTCCATCTCCATCCACAGATCTCCTCCATCTCCATCCATAGATCTCCCCCATCTCCATCCATAGATCTCCTCCATCTCCATCCACAGATCTCCTCCATCTCCATCCACAGATCTCCTCCATCTCCATCCATAGATCTCCTCCATCCCCATCCATAGATCTCCTCCATCCCCATCCATAGATCTCCTCCATCCCCATCCATAGATCTCCATCTCCATCCATAGATCTCCCCCATCTCCATCCATAGATCTCCTCCATCTCCATCCATAGATCTCCTCCATCTCCATCCATAGATCTCCTCCATCTCCATCCATAGATCTCCTCCATCCCCATCCATAGATCTCCTCCATCCCCATCCATAGATCTCCTCCATCTCCATCCATAGATCTCCATCTCCATCCATAGATCTCCCCCATCTCCATCCATAGATCTCCTCCATCTCCATCCATAGATCTCCTCCATCTCCATCCACAGATCTCCTCCATCTCCATCCATAGATCTCCTCCATCTCCATCCACAGATCTCCTCCATCTCCATCCATAGATCTCCTCCATCTCCATCCATAGATCTCCTCCATCTCCATCCATAGATCTCCTCCATCTCCATCCATAGATCTCCTCCATCCCCATCCATAGATCTCCTCCATCCCCATCCATAGATCTCCATCTCCATCCACAGATATCCTCCATCTCCATCCATAGATCTCTATCCATAGATCTCCCCCATCTCCATCCATAGATCTCCCCCATCTCCATCCATAGATCTCCTCCATCTCCATCCATAGATCTCCTCCATCTCCATCCATAGATCTCCCCCATCTCCATCCATAGATCTCCTCCATCTCCATCCATAGATCTCCTCCATCTCCATCCATAGATCTCCTCCATCTCCATCCATAGATCTCCACCATCTCCATCCATAGATCTCCTCCATCTCCATCCATAGATCTCCTCCATCTCCATCCATAGATCTCCTCCATCCCCATCCATAGATCTCCTCCATCCCCATCCATAGATCTCCTCCATCCCCATCCATAGATCTCCTCCATCTCCATCCATAGATCTCCATCTCCATCCATAGATCTCCCCCATCTCCATCCATAGATCTCCTCCATCTCCATCCACAGATCTCCTCCATCTCCATCCATAGATCTCTATCCATAGATCTCCCCCATCTCCATCCATAGATCTCCTCCATCTCCATCCATAGATCTCCTCCATCTCCATCCATACATCTCCTCCATCTCCATCCATAGATCTCCTCCATCTCCATCCATAGATCTCCTCCATCCCCATCCATAGATCTCCTCCATCTCCATCCATAGATCTCCTCCATCCCCATCCATAGATCTCCTCCATCTCCATCCATAGATCTCCTCCATCTCCATCCATAGATCTCCTCCATCTCCATCCACAGATCTCCTCCATCTCCATCCATAGATCTCCCCCATCTCCATCCATAGATCTCCTCCATCTCCATCCACAGATCTCCTCCATCTCCATCCACAGATCTCCTCCATCTCCATCCATAGATCTCCTCCATCCCCATCCATAGATCTCCTCCATCCCCATCCATAGATCTCCTCCATCCCCATCCATAGATCTCCATCTCCATCCATAGATCTCCTCCATCTCCATCCATAGATCTCCATCTCCATCCATAGATCTCCCCCATCTCCATCCATAGATCTCCTCCATCTCCATCCATAGATCTCCTCCATCTCCATCCACAGATCTCCTCCATCTCCATCCATAGATCTCCTCCATCTCCATCCACAGATCTCCTCCATCTCCATCCATAGATCTCCTCCATCTCCATCCATAGATCTCCTCCATCTCCATCCACAGATCTCCTCCATCTCCATCCATAGATCTCTATCCATAGATCTCCCCCATCTCCATCCATAGATCTCCCCCATCTCCATCCATAGATCTCCTCCATCTCCATCCATAGATCTCCTCCATCTCCATCCATAGATCTCCCCCATCTCCATCCATAGATCTCCTCCATCTCCATCCATAGATCTCCTCCATCTCCATCCACAGATCTCCTCCATCTCCATCCATAGATCTCTATCCATAGATCTCCCCCATCTCCATCCATAGATCTCCTCCATCTCCATCCATAGATCTCCTCCATCTCCATCCATAGATCTCCTCCATCTCCATCCATAGATCTCCTCCATCTCCATCCATAGATCTCCTCCATCTCCATCCATAGATCTCCCCCATCTCCATCCATAGATCTCCCCCATCTCCATCCATAGATCTCCTCCATCTCCATCCATAGATCTCCTCCATCTCCATCCATAGATCTCCCCCATCTCCATCCATAGATCTCCCCCATCTCCATCCATAGATCTCCCCCATCTCCATCCATAGATCTCCTCCATCTCCATCCATAGATCTCCTCCATCTCCATCCACAGATCTCCTCCATCTCCATCCATAGATCTCTATCCATAGATCTCCCCCATCTCCATCCATAGATCTCCTCCATCTCCATCCATAGATCTCCTCCATCTCCATCCATAGATCTCCTCCATCTCCATCCATAGATCTCCTCCATCTCCATCCATAGATCTCCCCCATCTCCATCCATAGATCTCCCCCATCTCCATCCATAGATCTCCTCCATCTCCATCCATAGATCTCCTCCATCTCCATCCATAGATCTCCTCCATCTCCATCCATAGATCTCCCCCATCTCCATCCATAGATCTCCCCCATCTCCATCCATAGATCTCCCCCATCTCCATCCATAGATCTCCCCCATCTCCATTCATAGATCTCCTCCATCTCCATCCATAGTTACATAGTAGGTGAGGTTGAATAAAGACAATAGTCCATCCAGTTCCCCCTGTGTAGGTGTGTGTGGGCGGAGTTCCCCCTGTGTAGGTGTGTGTGGGCGGAGTTCCCCCTGTGTAGGTGTATGTGGGCGGAGTTCCCCCTGTGTAGGTGTATGTGGGCGGAGTTCCCTCTGTGTAGGTGTGTGTGGGCGG
The DNA here is from genome assembly GCF_965119305.1 of Pelophylax lessonae. Lineage (NCBI taxonomy): Eukaryota > Metazoa > Chordata > Amphibia > Anura > Ranidae > Pelophylax > Pelophylax lessonae. The sequence continues at coordinate 164,852 of NC_138771.1, read as the reverse complement.
AGTTCCCCCTGTGTAGGTGTGTGTGGGCGGAGTTCCCCCTGTGTAGGTGTGTGTGTGGGCGGAGTTCCCCCTGTGTAGGTGTGTGTGTGGGCGGAGTTCCCCCTGTGTAGGTGTGTGTGGGCGGAGTTCCCCCTGTGTAGGTGTATGTGGGCGGAGTTCCCCCTGTGTAGGTGTATGTGGCTGTAATCATCTCACATACCCCTGAATGTTCTGATCCTTGAGATGTAAGTCTAAGAGTCTTTTGAAAGCCACCATACTTCCCGCAGAAACCACCTCTTGTGGTAGAGAATTCCACAATCTTGTAGCCCTAACAGTAAAGAATCCCCCACGTTGCCTGAGGTTAAAACGCTTCTCCTCTAATCGCATTGTATGCCCTCGAGTCCTCATGCAATTCCTTCGAATGAACAGCTTTTTTTCTAAGCTGAGATCCCCATTGAGATATTTATAAATTGCTATCATGTCCCCCCTCAGACGTCTCTTCTCCAGGGAGAATAAATCGAGCGATTGTAGACGCTCTTCATAATCAAGGTCCTCCAATCCCCTAATTAGTTTAGTTGCCCTTCTCTGGACTCTCTCCAGCTCCAACACATCCCTCCTGAGGACTGGCGACCAGAACTGGACAGAATACTCCAGATGCGGTCGGACCAGAGTTTTATAAAGTGGAAGGATTATAGTCTTATCTCTGGAATACATCCCTTTCTTTATGCATGCTAATATTCTGTTGGCTTTGGAAGCTGCCGCTTGACATTGCATGCTGTTTCCTAATCTATCCTCAACCAAGACTCCCAGATCTTTCTCCATTTTTGATTCCCCCAAGGGCTCCCCTCCTAACGTGTATTGTGCTTTTATGTTTCTAGTCCCCAAGTGCAAAACCTTACACTTCTCTACATTAAACCTCATTTGCCATGTCGTTGCCCACTCTGTAATTTTGTCCAGGTCATTCTGTAGGATATCTGCTTCATGCTGTGCAGTTATTGCCCTGCCCAATTTTGTGTCATCAGCAAAAACGGATATAGAACTACTGATCCCGACCTCAATGCTGTTTATGAATAAATTGAACAAGGTTGGTCCCAGGATTGAGCCCTGGGGCACCCCGCTTACCACCCCAGACCAGTCTGAGTATGCGCTGTTTATTACCACCCTTTGGACACGCCCTTTTAGCCAGTTCCGTAGCCAAGACCAAACCCTGCGGTCGATACCTGCAGACCTTATTTTATAAATTAAGCGCTTATGGGGAATTGTATCAAACGCCTTAGCGAAATCCAAGTACACCACATCCACTGGTCTCCCCCTATCCAGATACACCACATCCACTGGTCTGCCCCTATCCAGGTACACCACATCCACTGGTCTCCCCCTATCTAGCTCACAGCTCACCTCCTCGTAGAATGCTAATAGATTGGTTTGACAAGAACGCCCATTTGTAAACCCGCGCTGGTTACTGCTGATGATGTTGTTATCTTTAGTAAACTCTTCGATATAGTCCCTAATCATCCCCTCCAGAAGTTTACATACTATCGATGTCAGACTGACAGGCCTATAATTTCCCGGGATATGCCTCTGCCCCTTTTTGAATATCGGAATCACGTTAGCTTTCCTCCAATCCCCTGGTACATCTCCTGTCCTAATACTGTCAGCAAAGATCAGGAACAGTGGTCTAGATATAACCATACTGAGTTCCTTGAGCACTCTCGGATGTACGCCATCCGGGCCTGGTGATTTATTTGTGTTCAGTTTATCCAGCCTTTCCCTGATTTCACCCTCTGTAAGCCATAGTGGCAAGTCCTGTGTATTACTACAAACCATACACTCATGGTCAGTGTACCCCATACAGTCATGGTCAGTGTACCCCATACAGTCATGGTCGGTGTACCCCATACAGTCATGGTCAGTGTACCCCTCCTTTTCCTGTGTAAAGACTGAGGAGAAAAAATAATTCAGCACGGTTGCTTTTTCAGTGTCCTCTGTAACCATCCTCCCATCATCGTTAATTATGTGTGCAATATGCTCTGCCCTAGTTTTTTGCTGTTGATATATTTAAAGAATTTCTTTGGGTTTTTTTTACTATCCTCCGATCTCCATAGATCTCATTCATCTCCATCCACATATCTTCTCCATCTCCATCCAGAGATCTTCTCCATCTTCATCCACAGATCTCCCCCATCTCCATCCATAGTTCTCCCCCATCTCCATCCATAGATCTCCATCTCCATCCATAGATCTCCTCCATCTCCATCCATAGATCTCCTCCATCTCCATCCACAGATCTCCTCCATCTCCATCCATAGATCTCCTCCATCTCCATCCACAGACCTCCTCCATCTCCATCCATAGATCTCCTCCATCTCAATCTATAGATCTCCTCCATCTCCATCCTCAGATCTCCTCCATCTCCATCCACAGACCTCCTCCATCTCCATCCACAGATCGCCTCCATCTCCATCCATAGATCTCCTCCATCTCCATCCATAGATCTCCTCCATCTCCATCCATAGATCTCCTCCATCTCCATCCACAGATCTCCTCCATCTCCATCCATAGATCTCCTCCATCTCCATCCATAGATCTCTTCCATCTCCATCCATAGATCTCCTCCATCTCAATCCACCGATCTCCTCCATCTCCATCCATAGATCTCCTCCATCTCCATCCACAGATCTCCTCCATCTCCATCCATAGATCTCTTCCATCTCCATCCATAGATCTCCTCCATCTCAATCCACAGATCTCCATCCATCTTCATCTGTCTACATCCATAGTTCTCCCCCATCTCCATCCGTCTACATCCATAGATCTCCTCCATCTCCATCCATAGATCTCCTCCATCCCCATCCATAGATCTCCTCCATCCCCATCCATAGATCTCCTCCATCTCCATCCATAGATCTCCTCCATCTCCATGCATAGATCTCCTCCATCCCCATCCATAGATCTCCTCCATCCCCATCCATAGATCTCCTCCATCCACATCCATAGATCTCCTCCATCCCCATCCATAGATCTCCTCCATCCCCATCCATAGATCTCCTCCATCCCCATCCATAGATCTCCTCCATCTCCATCCATAGATCTCCTCCATCTCCATGCATAGATCTCCTCCATCTCCATTCACAGATCTCCTCCATCTCCATCCACAGATCTCCTCCATCTCCATCCACAGATCTCCTCCATCTCCATCCACAGATCTCCCCCATCTCCATCCATAGATCTCCTCCATCTCCATCCATAGATCTCCTCCATCTCCATGCATAGATCTCCTCCATCTCCATGCATAGATCTCCTCCATCTCCATTCACAGATCTCCTCCATCTCCATCCACAGATCTCCTCCTTCTATGGATGGAGATGGAGGAGATCTATGGATGGAGATGGAGGAGATCTATGGATGGAGATGGGGGAGATCTATGGATGGAGATGGAGGAGATCTATGGATGGAGATGGAGGAGATCTATGGATGGAGATGGAGGAGATCTATGGATGGAGATCTCCTCCATCTCAATCCAACGTGGGACAAAAACTGAACAGAAAAGTGACCTCCATTTATTTCTGCTCCGATCCGTTCATGGACCCGAGCGGACGGTGCAAGAAGGTGGAAGTAATGAAAGGGTCGATATTCTTACTTTCCCCGCAGAAAATGCTGCTGCCAACTTTCTGTAGTGGAAAATAAAGGCTGCAGATTGGTGACAGCAGAGAGTCCCCCAGAATACAATGTCCCAGTGGCGGGGATTTTTCAATCCACCCAATCCAGGGGGGGGGGGGGGGGTGAAGGATTCTGAGCTGGCTGAACCAAAAAAAAAACTAACCATCCATGGGCAGCTCTAACCATCCATGGGCAGCTCTAACCATCCATGGGCAGCTCTAACCATCCATGGGCAGCTCTAACCATCCATGGGAAGATCTAATCATCTATGGGCAGCTCTAACCATCCATGGGCAGATCTAACCATCCATGGGCAGCGCTAACCGTCCATGGGCAGCTCTAACCATCCATGGGCAGCTCTAACCATCCATGGGCAGCTCTAACCATCCATGGGCAGCTCTAACCGTCCATGGGCAGCGCTAACTGTCCATGGGCAGCTCTAACCATCCATGGGCAGCTCTAACCATCCATGGGCAGCTCTAACCATCCATGGGCAGCTCTAATCGTCCATGGGCAGCTCTAATCGTCCATGGGCAGCTCTAACCATCCATGGGCAGCTCTAACCATCCATGGGCAGCTCTAATCGTCCATGGGCAGCTCTAACCGTCCATGGGCAGCTCTAACCATCCATGGGCAGCTCTAACCATCCATGGGCAGCTCTAACCATCCATGGGCAGCTCTAATCGTCCATGGGCAGCTCTAATCGTCCATGGGCAGCTCTAATCGTCCATGGGCAGCTCTAACCGTCCATGGGCAGCTCTAACCGTCCATGGGCAGCTCTAACCATCCATGGGCAGCGCTAACTGTCCATGGGCAGCTCTAACCATCCATGGGCAGCTCTAACCATCCATGGGCAGCTCTAATCGTCCATGGGCAGCTCTAACCGTCCATGGGCAGCTCTAAACATCCATGGGCAGCGCTAACTGTCCATGGGCAGCTCTAACCATCCATGGGCAGCTCTAACCATCCATGGGCAGCTCTAACCATCCATGGGCAGCTCTAATCGTCCATGGGCAGCTCTAACCGTCCATGGGCAGCTCTAACCGTCCATGGGCAGCTCTAATCGTCCATGGGCAGCTCTAACCGTCCATGGGCAGCGCTAACTGTCCATGGGCAGCTCTAACCATCCATGGGCAGCTCTAACCATCCATGGGCAGCTCTAACCATCCATGGGCAGCTCTAACCGTCCATGGGCAGCTCTAACCATCCATGGGCAGCTCTAACCATCCATGGGAATATCTAATCATCTATGGGCAGCTCTAACCATCCATGGGCAGATCTAACCATCCATGGGCAGCGCTAACCGTCCATGGGCAGCTCTAACCATCCATGGGCAGCTCTAACCATCCATGGGCAGCTCTAATCGTCCATGGGCAGCTCTAACCGTCCATGGGCAGCTCTAACCGTCCATGGGCAGCTCTAACCATCCATGGGCAGCTCTAATCGTCCATGGGCAGCTCTAACCGTCCATGGGCAGCGCTAACTGTCCATGGGCAGCTCTAACCATCCATGGGCAGCTCTAACCATCCATGGGCAGCTCTAACCATCCATGGGAAGATCTAATCATCTATGGGCAGCTCTAACCATCCATGGGCAGCGCTAACCGTCCATGGGCAGCTCTAACCATCCATGGGCAGCTCTAACCATCCATGGGCAGCTCTAACCATCCATGGGCAGCTCTAACCATCCATGGGCAGATCTAACCATCCATGGGCAGCTCTAATCGTCCATGGGCAGCTCTAACCGTCCATGGGCAGCTCTAACCATCCATGGGCAGCGCTAACTGTCCATGGGCAGCTCTAACCATCCATGGGCAGCTCTAACCATCCATGGGCAGCTCTAACCATCCATGGGCAGCTCTAATCGTCCATGGGCAGCTCTAACCGTCCATGGGCAGCTCTAACCGTCCATGGGCAGCTCTAACCATCCATGGGCAGCTCTAATCGTCCATGGGCAGCTCTAACCATCCATGGGCAGCTCTAACCATCCATGGGCAGATCTAATCATCCATGGGCAGCTCTAATCATCCATGGGCAACTCTAACCATCCATGGGCAGATCTAACCATCCATGGGCAGCGCTAACCATCCATGGGCAGCTCTAACCATCCATGGGCAGCTCTAACCATCCATGGGCAGATCTAATCATCCATGGGCAGCTCTAACCATCCATGGGCAACTCTAACCATCCATGGGCAACTCTAAACATCCATGGGCAGATCTAACCATCCATGGGCAGCGCTAACCATCCATGGGCAGCTCTAACCATCCATGGGCAGCTCTAACCATCCATGGGCAGATCTAATCATCCATGGGCAGCTCTAAACATCCATGGGCAGATCTAATCATCCATGGGCAGCTCTAACCATCCATGGGCAGCTCTAATCATCCATGGGCAGATCTAACCATCCATGGGCAGATCTAACCATCCATGGGCAGCTCTAACCATCCATGGGCAGATCTAATCATCCATGGGAGAGTCCTAAACGATTTCAGGGACTTAGGCGCTAAGTTGAGGACTAGGACCTGCAAGGTAGTATTTTCCGAAATACTACCGGTACCTCGAGCCACACCATCCATGGGCAGCTCTAATCGTCTATGGGCAGCTCTAACCATCCATGGGCAGCTCTAATCATCTATGGGCAGCTCTAACCATCCATGGGCAGCTCTAACCATCCATGGGCAGCTCTAATCATCTATGGGCAGCTCTAACCATCCATGGGCAGATCTAATCATCCATGGGCAGATCTAACCATCCATGGGCAGATCTAACCATCCATGGGCAACTCTAACCATCCATGGGCAGATCTAACCATCCATGGGCAGCTCTAACCATCCATGGGCAGCTCTAACCATCCATGGGCAGCTCTAACCATCTATGGGCAGCTCTAACCATCTATGGGCAGCTCTAACCATCCATGGGCAGATCTAACCATCCATGGGCAGCTCTAACCATCCATGGGCAGCTCTAACCATCCATGGGCAGATCTAACCATCCATGGGCAGCTCTAACCATCCATGGGCAGATCTAATCATCCATGGGAGAGTCCTAAACGATTTCAGGGACTTAGGCGCTAAGTTGAGGACTAGGACCTGCAAGGTAGTATTTTCCGAAATACTACCGGTACCTCGAGCCACACCAGAGAGGCAGCGGGAGATTAGGGAAGTTAACGAGTGGCTGAGGAGCTGGTGTAGTAAGGAGGGTTTCGGGTTCCTGGAGAACTGGGCCGACTTCTCAGTCGGTCACCGGCTCTTTGGTAGGGACGGATTGCACCTAAATGGGGTGGGTGCAGCCGTACTGGGTGAGAGGATGGCCAAAAAGTTAGAGGGGCTTTTAAACTAGGGAATGGGGGGGAGGGTACAGATGTAGAATTAGCCAGTGGAAAGCAAGTTTCAGAGGGCAGAAATGGGGGCATTAGCGGTAGGGTGTTCGGAGCCCCTATACCCAGGGTGGGTACGGGGAAAAATCAAGAGAGCAGCCTAAAAACATCAAAATTACGAGGCTTATATACCAATGCCAGAAGCCTGGCCAACAAGATGGGAGAGCTGGAGCTGCTGATGTTTGAGGAGGACTTAGATTTTGTGGGGATAACTGAGACTTGGTTTGACAGCTCTCATGACTGGATGGCGACCATTCAGGGGTATTCCCTTTATCGCAGAGATAGAGAGGGTAAAAAAGGGGGAGGGGTATGTTTGTATATTAAGAACAGTATACAGGTAAATATGAGGGATGATATTAATAATGGAGCTATGGACGAGGCAGAATCCCTATGGGTAGAGCTTCAAAGGAAAGGCACGGTGGGGAAGGTAATATTGGGCGTATGCTATAGGCCCCCAAACCAGAGGGAGGAGGGTGAGGTGGACCTCATGTTACAGATAGGATTGGCAGCAAGGATGGGAAATGTCATTATAATGGGGGACTTTAATTATCCTGATATAGACTGGGCAGAAGGAACCGCGCATTCAGCCAAGGCTCGACAGTTCCTAAATGTTTTGCAGGACAATTTCATGGGTCAGATGGTGAATGCACCGACAAGAAACAATGCGGTACTTGACCTACTGATTACCAACAATACAGACCTGATCACGGATATAGAAATACGGGGCAACTTAGGGAACAGTGACCATAGGTCAATTGGTTTCAGTATTAATTACAGTAATAGGAAACACAAGGGTAATATAAGGACACTGAATTTCAAAAGAGCCAATTTCCCTAAACTGCGCTCGCTGCTAGAAAATATCAATTGGGATAGAACCCTGGGAACAAAGAACACGGAGGAAAAATGGGAGTGCTTCAAGAGCATACTTAACAAGGGGGTGGGCCAGTGCATTCCACAGGGAAATAAATTTAAAAGAGCAAAACTAAACCCTGGGTGGCTAAACTCCAACATAAAAATGTATATTAGAGCTAAAGAAAAGGCCTTCAAAAAATACAAGACTGAGGGGTCATTGGCAGCATTTAAGCATTACAAAGAGTGTAATAAGAAATGTAAAGATGAAATCAGGGCGGCTAAAATAGAACACGAGAGACATATAGCGGAGGAGAGTAAAAAGAACCCCAAGAAGTTCTTTAAGTATATAAACAGTAAGAAAGCGAGGCCAGAACACATTGGCCCCATAAAAGATGATAAAGGAAAAATGGCCACTGAGGACAGAGAAAAGGCGGAAGTGTTAAATAATTTCTTTTCTTCAGTCTTCACAAAGGAATCGGGGGGCTACACGAACCCCGCTTGTAAGGCCGAACTAAATAATACACCTCAGGAAGTGCCGCCATGGCTAACAGAGGATAGACTTGGAGCTAAACTAGAGAAACTTAACATAAATAAATCCCCGGGACCGGATGGCTTGCACCCAAGGGTTCTAAATGAGCTCAGTCAGGTGATTGCCAGACCATTATTCTTGATCTTTAAGGATAGTTTACAGACGGGTATGGTGCCAGCTGATTGGAAAAAAGCCAACGTGGTACCAATATTTAAAAAGGGGCCGAGATATATCCCGGGTAACTATAGGCCGGTCAGCCTAACATCAGTAGTCTGCAAAATTTTGGAGGGGATGATAAGGGACCACATACAAGACTTTAGTAATGAAAACGGTATTATAAGTAGTAATCAGCATGGATTCATGAAAAATCGTTCATGCCAAACCAATCTATTAACCTTCTACGATGAAGTGAGCTGCCACTTAGATAAAGGTGAGCCTGTGGATGTGGTGTATCTGGATAAAGGAAGGCCTGTGGATGTGGTGTATCTGGATAAAGGAAGGTCTGTGGATGTGGTGTATCTGGATAAAGGAAGGTCTGGGGATGTGGTGTATCTGGATAAAGGAAGGTCTGTGGATGTGGTGTATCTGGATAAAGGAAGGTCTGTGGATGTGGTGTATCGATAAAGGAAGGTCTGTGGATGTGGTGTATATGGATAAAGGAAGGCCTGTGGATGTGGTGTATCTGGATAAAGGAAGGTCTGTGGATGTGGTGTATCTGGATAAAGGAAGGTCTGTGGATGTGGTGTATCTGGATAAAGGAAGGTCTGTGGATGTGGTGTATCTGGATAAAGGAAGGTCTGTGGATGTGGTGTATCTGGATAAAGGAAGGTCTGTGGATGGGGTGTATCTGGATAAAGGAAGGTCTGTGGATGTGGTGTATCTGGATAAAGGAAGGTCTGTGGATGTGGTGTATCTGGATAAATGAAGGTCTGTGGATGTGGTGTATCTGGACTTTGCAAAGGCCTTTGACACCGTTCCCCACAAACGCTTACTGTACAAACTAAGGAAGGTAGGTATGGACCATAAGGTGAGTACCTGGATAGAGAACTGGCTCCAGGGGAGAGTACAGAGGGTGGTGATTAATGGGGAGTACTCGGATTGGGCGGGTGTGGAAAGTGGGGTCCCCCAGGGTTCTGTCCTGGGACCAATCCTGTTTAATTTATTCATAAATGATCTAGAGGAGGGGATATCTAGTACAATCTCAGTATTTGCAGATGATACTAAATTAGGCATGCCAATATCTTCTATGCAGGATGTGGAAATCTTGCAAGCAGACCTGAACAAAATAACGGGGTGGGCAACTACATGGCAGATGAGGTTTAATGTAGAAAAATGTAAAGTAATGCACTTGGGGGCCAGTAACCAGAAAGCAAGCTACTCACTAGGGGGGGAACCTCTGGGTGAGTCTAGGATGGAAAGGGACCTGGGGGTACTGGTAGACAACAGGCTTGGCAGTGGCATGCAATGCCAAGCCGCCGCAAGCAAAGCCAACAGAATACTGGGATGTATAAAAAAGGGGATTCACTCCAGAAATAAAGAGATTATTCTCCCGCTCTACAAGACTCTGGTCCGGCCACATCTGGAGTATTCTGTCCAGTTCTGGGCACCGGTCCTCAGGAAGGATGTGCTGGAACTGGAGAAAGTCCAGAGAAGGGCAACAAAAATAATTAGGGGAATGGAGGACATCAGCTATGAGGAAAGACTACAAGCACTGAACCTATTCTCTCTGGAGAAGAGACGATTGAGGGGGGATATGATATCAATGTACAAATACTGTACTGGTGACCCTAGCATAAGGAACAAACTATTTAGAGTAAGGGAATACAATAAGACACGTGGCCACTCACTAAAACTAGAGGAAAGGCGGTTTAACCTTAAAGTGCGTAAGGGGTTCTTCACTGTAAGAGCGGTAAGGATGTGGAATTCTCTTCCGCATGCAGTCGTATCAGCAGGGAGCATTGATAGTTTCAAAAAACTATTGGATGGACACCTTAAAGACCACAACATACAGGGGGTATACAATGTACAACATACAGGGGTATACAATGTACAACATACAGGGGGTATACAATGTACGGTTAAAAGCAAACACACACACACATCATAGGTTGAACTGGATGGACTTGTGTCTTTTTTCAGCCTCACTAACTATGTAACTATGTAACTATGTAACTATGGGCAGATCTAATCATCCATGGGCAGCTCTAACCATCTATGGGCAGCTCTAACCATCCATGGGCAGATCTAACCATCCATGGGCAGCTCTAACCATCCATGGGCAGCTCTAACCATCCATGGGCAGATCTAACCATCCATGGACAGCTTTAACCATCCATGGGCAGATCTAACCATCCATGGGCAGATCTAACCATCCATGGACAGCTTTAACCATCCATGGGCAGATCTAACCATCCATGGGCAGATCTAACCATCCATGGGCAGATCTAACCATCCATGGGCAGCTCTAACCATCCATGGGCAGATCTAATCATCCATGGGCAGCTGTAACCATCCATGGGCAGCTCTAACCATCCATGGGCAGCTCTAACCATCCATGGGCAGCTTTAAAGGATAAGTTCACCTTTATAAAAAAAATCATAAATGCAGGTAAAAAAAAAATGTACATTTATTCTTTTTTCTTACTAGAAGCCTACAAAGTATTGCACCTGAGATCAGCAGATCAGGGGTGCAATGCAGTGCTCCTGCAGACTGTGAGTGTCAGCTGTCTGCTCGTACCTCGCACCTCACACATGCAGGCAGTTACACAATGACAGGAAGCCTCAATGAACTACCTACAGAGCTCAACAGCGGCCTGCTAGTTCATAGAGAACTACAAGCTGACAGCGACAAAGGCTGTGCGTACTTGTAGTTCATTAATTTAAAGAGGTTGTAAACTTGTTTAAACATTTTTTATTTTTTTTACAACCTGCAAGAGAAAGACATAATGAGCTAGTATGCATCGCATACTAGCTCATTATGAAATACTTACCTTAGAACGAGCCCCCGCCGTGCCGCTCTCTTACCTGTATGACGGGCGACATGACATGTCGCTCGTCTTCCGGGATCGCGGCATCCGGTCATCTGATTGGCCGGAGCCGCGGTGACGTCACTCCCGCGCACGCGCGCGGGAGCCGACGGTCACGGCACGGGGCTCTGAAGGAACGGCACGATCAGCCGTTCCTTCAGAGCGCATGCGCCAGTGACGTCACTGGCTGCATTAAAGGTAAATATCTCCTAAACGGTGCATGTTTAGGAGATATTTACAGTACCTATAGGGAAGCCTTATCATAGGCTTACCTATAGGTACAACTTCCTGAGGAGGGTTTACTTCCTCTTTAATTCACAGAACTGTGAATGAATGACGCAGACATGTGGGTGGAGCCCCACGCAGCCATAATTTATTAATTTTTTTTAATTGTGACAGTGAGTTTGGGGAGAAGATCCCTGGTTCACTGTCACTAGATGCGGGGGATTCAGCAGTGGGAACGCGTTACATATTCCACCCAAAAAACGGCTTTCCAAAGGTGAATTTGTCCGTTAAGTTTGCCAAACATGACCCAAATTTCAGCCAATTCCTGCTGAATCCAACCACAATCATTCTGTGACTGAGCCACCCAGCTCGTCAGAAGTCAATTTGTTATTCAACTTTAGTTGAAGAATCAAGGTGGAAAATTGTAGGCTGAACCATTTATCAATATTAGTGAGAAAATCTATCAGCGCAATAATGAATGTAAAATATCAAACAATACAGTGACACAGTAATTCCAATAACATAGAAAATGATTGTTTTCCCACTCCACAATAAATTAAATAAAGAACCCAGATAGTGCTGCGCCAGAACCTACATGTGCAATAAACATGAATGAGCAAAAAATACCCACAAAATACCCAAAATATGCAAAAATATTCAAATATCAGATGGAAAAATCCAAAAAGTGCTCAAATAATTAAATAATATAAATCGGTCCAAGTGATATAAAATGAATAGTGATAAAGGAGTCCCCATAATCCCACAGATGTCCAACGCTGCACCTCCGTGAATGTGCTTCAATTCACCTCAATCTCTGACCCAAGAATCAACCAGGGTCAGATTTACCCCGCAGGGGTCAAAGGATGGTAGGCAGGACAGCAGAGGGTCTCCCAGGACCAGGTATCATCCATAGGAAGAGATCCCTTGGTGTTAGCGAGGGTCAGCAAATTGAGGAGGACCAATTCATTTTATGCCAAAATCAGGTTGGAAGACTCTCGTTTTATTCTGTTTTCAACTCTTTTTACCTTGCCACTTTGTCAAGGTTCCGGCCAGAAAAATATGAGCAACCATATGAGACTGAGTCACTGTCGGGTTTTGATAGCCGTGGGTGGGGGCTGTCCGATAACAATGTCAGGCAGGGGAGATTTCTCAGTTCACACTGTTCAGGGTCAATGAAGGGATCTATTGGGATGTTCGGTCTGATGGGCTGAATGAAAGAAATCGAATAGATTCCTCCATGTTTGACTATCCTTAGACACTGCTCTCCTAAAACTCATAAAGATCTGCTAACAGCAAAATCCAATGGACACTATTCTGTCCTCCGACTCCTGGACCTGAGACAGTGGAACGCCCTCTCCTCCTCTAAACCTCCACTACTTTGGTCTCGGTGAATGTACTGTATGAATGTATGAATGGTGAATGTACTCTTCTCTGATCCTTCTTATCCCACCGCATCTTCAGTGTCACCTATAATTCTACTTCTTCCTTTCTCCATCGGGGTCCCCCAAGGTTCTGTTCTTGGACTTCTCCCATTCTCTACCTACATCTCCTCCCTGGGTCAGCTGATGGCCTCCCATGGCTTCCAATACCAAATCTCTCACTCCACCAGTCTCCTTACCCCTCACTAACTTACTAACAGGCATATCAGCCTGGATGTCACCCCACTTTCTCAATCTACCCAAAACTGAGCTCGTAATATTTCCTCCCCTATGCGCCCCTTCCCCTGATTTTGAAGTCAAAATCAACAGCTCATCTATCAAGCTGTCCCTGTATTATACCAGGGTGCTACATGTAATCCAGCTGCCTCAACCCTCTCCAAAATAGGCCCTTCCTAACCAATGACACCCCAAAGCTTCTAATCCACTCTCTGGTCATCTCTCACCTCTACTACTGCAACTCTCTTCTCATTGGCTTATCTTTACATAGACTAATCCCCCCCCTCTTCAGACCATCATGATTGCTGCTGCCAGGCTCATCCTCTTTACCAACCGCTAAGTGTCCTCCACCCCTCTCTGCCAGTCCCTCCACTGGCCTCCATTCAGTGTCCTCCACCCCTCTCTGCCAATCCCTCCACTGGCCTCCATCCGGTGTCCTCCACCCCTCTCTACCAATCCCTCCACTGACCTCCATCCAGTGTCCTCCACCCCTCTCTACCAATCCCTCCACTGGCCTCCATTCAGTGTCCTCCACCCCTCTCTGCCAATCCCTCCACTGGCCTCCATCCAGTGTCCTCCGCCCCTCTATGCCAATCCCCCCAATGGCCTCCATTCAGTGTCTTCTACCCCTCTCTGCCAATCCATGCACTGGCCTCCATTCAGTGTCCTCCACCCCTCTCTGCCAATCCCCCCAATGGCCTCCATTCAGTGTCCTACACCCCTCTCTGCCAATCCCTCCACTGACCTCCATTCAGTGTCCTCCACCTCTCCCTGCCAATGCCTCCATCCAGTGTCCTCAACCCCTCTCTGCCAATCCCCCCAATGGCCTCCATTCAGTGTCCTCCGCCCCTCTATGCCAATCCCCCCAATGGCCTCCATTCAGTGTCTTCTACCCCTCTCTGCCAATCCATGCACTGGCCTCCATTCAGTGTCCTCCACCTCTCCCTGCCAATGCCTCCATCCAGTGTCCTACACCCCTCTCTGCCAATCCATGCACTGGCCTCCATTCAGTGTCCTCCACCCCTCTCTGCCAATCCCTCCACTGGCTTCCACACACGCAATGATTTTAAGTCAAGATACAAACAAAAAACGTACAAAGCCATCCACAACTTGGCCCCCAGCTATATAAACAACCTAGTCTCAAAATACCAACCTAACCGTTCTCTTTGTTCCTCGCAAGACCTCCTGCTCTCTAGCTTCCTTGTCCCCTCTTCCCATGCTCGCCTCCAGGACTTCTTCCGAGCATCTCCCATCCTCTGGAACTCCCTACCCCAATCTGTCCCACTATCTCCTACTCTATCAACCTCTCCGATGATCTCTGAAAATCCTTCTCTTCAGAGAGGCCTATCCGGCCCCCACCTAACAACTGTACTTTTATTTTTTCCATCAGCCCATCCCCCCACAGTTATTACCTTTTGTATTACTTGACTCTCTTACTCTTAGATTGTAAGCTCTCGGGATCAGGGCTGTCCGATTCTTCCTGTATTAAACTGAATCATAACTGTACTGTCTGCCCTCATGTTGTAAAGCGCTGTGCAAACTGTCGGCGCCATATAAATCCTGTATAATAATAATAATTGGGAAAGGTAGATCGGAGTTTGGACTGACTAAGCCCCCCCCCCCCCTGCGAGAGATCATGTGACCAAGATGCCTCGGCCTTCCCAGATCCAATGAGAAATCTTTCTGCCCGTCTTTTCATGAATGAATCCCAGTAGATTGTTCACATCCAATTAGAAGTCTCCCATATCTTCCCTTCCATCCAACTAACAATAAGGACATTTAGTGCAGTGTTTCTCAACTCTGGTCCTCAGGGCACACTAACAGGCCAGGTTTGCAAGAAAACTGAAATACATCCCAGGTGATATCATTTGCTGCTCAGTGACTGCAGTACTCTAGTCTGCATCTCCCCAAGGTAATACTTAAAATCTGGCCTGTTAGTGTGCCCTGAGGACCAGAGTTGAGAAACCCTGATTTAGTGCATGTAAAGCCAAAACTTTTTCTGTTGGAGTAAGTAAAGGTTTGAACCCCACCAGTTTTGGGGGTATTCCCCCATTGGGCTGGATTCTCTTTACTTCTTGTCCCAGATACACAAAAGGAAGAACGGGGAGATATTTCAAAGCAATGGGATATTTCCTTTTAGGCAGAATGATTGTCCCCCGAATGGAAGATTTCCCCTCACTTCCTGTTCCTGTGACAACTCAGACATTTTGTGTATCACAAACCTATGCTTCCCAATACCAACATTGAGCATTAATCCCCCCAGCAGGGACACAACAATGAAAACCAGAAAAAAAAATACAGAGGTGCTAACACTTAATCTTAGGGCAAAGTTTCGGCTTTATATACACTTTAAATTGGAAGTTGAAGTCACTAAATGTAACCAATGAATAAATTGTATAACCACCATATAGGAAGGTACAAGACACATAACATTGTATTATCTTGTAGCTTCTACAGTCTAAAAGGAGACAAACCATTTCTATACTTCATCAGAACATAAAAAACATATTGATACAATCCTCTCCAATACAATCTGTCCACTCCATATGGAGGAAAAAGCCGCACCAAGCTGTCCGCATAGCAGCATGGTGCTCCATAGTGACACGGCCAAGGTCTCCCCTCCACTGGGCTCTCTATGGAGGTCAGGTGAAGTATGAAGATGACCCCCACCCATGTCCTGTGATGCAGATCATCCATTTATCTTCTCTTTCCTAATAGCAGAAGGAAGAAGTAGTGGCAGCAACTGGTGAGATTATCCGACTGATGGCCACATAACATCAACTTCTTCATTGGAGCTTCCTGTCCTGGGCAAAAAAGTCACAGAACAGCCGGAATATCTACCGGTCATCTCACACTGGAGAGACCATTCCAGAATATCTACCGGTCATCTCACACTGGAGAGACCATTCCAGAATATCTACCGGTCATCTCACACTGGAGAGACCATTCCGGAATATCTACCGGTCATCTCACACTGGAGAGACCATTCCGGAATATCTACCGGTCATCTCACACTGGAGAGACCATTCCGGAATATCTACCGGTCATCTCACACTGGAGAGACCATTCCGGAATATCTACCGGTCATCTCACACTGGAGAGACTATTCCGGAATATCTACTGGTCATCTCACACTGGAGAGACCATTCCGGAATATCTACCGGTCATCTCACACTGGAGAGACTATTCCGGAATATCTACCGGTCATCTCACACTGGAGAGACCATTCCGGAATATTCACCAATCAGTTTACAAAAGTCCCCCTCAGTGAGACTCTTCGTTACCCCCCCCCCCCCCCCCAGACTGAGAATGTGGAAGAAAGAAGTTTTCCTGTGGTGTCCATCAAAGACAGGAAAGAGTGGAAGGCCCCTGCATGTCCCTTGTATGTTCCCTGTATGTCCTTTGTATGTCCCTTGTATGTCTATGTATGTACCCTGTATGTCCCTTGTATGTCCCTTGTATGTCTATGTATGTCTCTTGTATGTCTATGTATGTCCCTTGTATGTCCTTTGTATGTCCCTTGTATGTCTATGTATGTCCCTTGTATGTCTATGTATGTCCCTTGTATGTCCTTTGTATGTCCCTTGTATGTCTATGTATGTCCCTTGTATGTCTATGTATGTCCCTTGTATGTCCTTTGTATGTCCCTTGTATGTCTATGTATGTACCCTGTATGTCCCTTGTATGTACCCTGTATGTCTATGTATGTACCCTGTATGTCTATGTATGTACCCTGTATGTCCTTTGTATGTACCCTGTATGTCCCTTGTATGTACCCTGTATGTCCCTTGTATGTACCCTGTATGTCTATGTATGTACCCTGTATGTCTATGTATGTACCCTGTATGTCTATGTATGTACCCTGTATGTCCTTTGTATGTACCCTGTATGTCCCTTGTATGTACCCTGTATGTCCTTTGTATGTACCCTGTATGTCTATGTATGTTCCCTGTATGTCCTTTGTATGTCCCTTGTATGTCTATGTATGTTCCCTGTATGTCCTTTGTATGTACCCTGTATGTCTATGTATGTTCCCTGTATGTCCCTTGTATGTCCCTTGTATGTCTATGTATGTACCCTGTATGTCCTTTGTATGTCCCTTGTATGTCTATGTATGTCCCTTGTATGTCCTTTGTATGTCCCTTGTATGTCTATGTATGTCCCTTGTATGTCCTTTGTATGTCCCTTGTATGTCTATGTATGTCCCTTGTATGTCTATGTATGTACCCTGTATGTCTATGTATGTACCCTGTATGTCTATGTATGTACCCTGTATGTCCCTTGTATGTACCCTGTATGTCTATGTATGTACCCTGTATGTCCCTTGTATGTACCCTGTATGTCCCTTGTATGTACCCTGTATGTCTATGTATGTACCCTGTATGTCTATGTATGTACCCTGTATGTCCTTTGTATGTACCCTGCATGTCTATGTATGTACCCTGTATGTCCTTTGTATGTACCCTGTATGTCTATGTATGTTCCCTGTATGTCCCTTGTATGTTCCCTGTATGTCTATGTATGTACCCTGTATGTTCCCTGTATGTCCCTTGTATGTCCCTTGTATGTCTATGTATGTCCCTTGTATGTCTATGTATGTCCCTTGTATGTCCTTTGTATGTCCCTTGTATGTCTATGTATGTACCCTGTATGTCTATGTATGTACCCTGTATGTCCCTTGTATGTACCCTGTATGTCTATGTATGTACCCTGTATGTCCCTTGTATGTACCCTGTATGTCCCTTGTATGTACCCTGTATGTCCCTTGTATGTACCCTGTATGTCCCTTGTATGTACCCTGTATGTCTATGTATGTACCCTGTATGTCTATGTATGTACCCTGTATGTCTATGTATGTACCCTGTATGTCCTTTGTATGTACCCTGTATGTCTATGTATGTTCCCTGTATGTCCTTTGTATGTCCCTTGTATGTGTATGTATGTACCCTGTATGTCCCTTGTATGTCCCTTGTATGTCTATGTATGTACCCTGTATGTCCCTTGTATGTCTATGTATGTACCCTGTATGTCCTTTGTATGTCCCTTGTATGTCTATGTATGTCCCTTGTATGTCCTTTGTATGTCCCTTGTATGTCCTTTGTATGTCCCTTGTATGTCTATGTATGTCCCTTGTATGTCTATGTATGTACCCTGTATGTCTATGTATGTACCCTGTATGTCTATGTATGTACCCTGTATGTCCCTTGTATGTACCCTGTATGTCTATGTATGTACCCTGTATGTCCCTTGTATGTACCCTGTATGTCCCTTGTATGTACCCTGTATGTCTATGTATGTACCCTGTATGTCTATGTATGTACCCTGTATGTCTATGTATGTACCCTGTATGTCCTTTGTATGTACCCTGTATGTCTATGTATGTACCCTGTATGTCCTTTGTATGTACCCTGTATGTCTATGTATGTTCCCTGTATGTCCCTTGTATGTTCCCTGTATGTCTATGTATGTACCCTGTATGTCCTTTGTATGTACCCTGTATGTCTATGTATGTACCCTGTATGTCCTTTGTATGTACCCTGTATGTCTATGTATGTACCCTGTATGTCTATGTATGTACCCTGGATGTCTATGTATGTTCCCTGTATGTCTATGTATGTTCCCTGTATGTCCCTTGTATGTACCCTGTATGTCTATGTATGCACCCTGTATGTCTATGTATGTACCCTGTATGTCTATGTATGTACCCTGTATGTCTATGTATGTCCCTTGTATGTCTATGTATGTCCCCTGTATGTCTATGTATGTCCCTTGTATGTCTATGTATGCACCCTGTATGTCTATGTATGTCCCTTGTATGTCTATGTATGCACCCTGTATGTCTATGTATGTCCCTTGTATGTCTATGTATGTACCCTGTATGTCCCTTGTATGTCTATGTATGTACCCTGTATGTCTATGTATGTACCCTGTATGTCCTTTGTATGCACCCTGTATGTCTATGTATGTTCCCTGTATGTCTATGTATGTACCCTGTATGTCTATGTATGTACCCTGTATGTCCTTTGTATGCACCCTGTATGTCTATGTATGCACCCTGTATGTCTATGTATGTACCCTGTATGTCTATGTATGTTCCCTGTATGTCTATGTATGTACCCTGTATGTCTATGTATGTACCCTGTATGTCCTTTGTATGCACCCTGTATGTCCTTTGTATGCACCCTGTATGTCTATGTATGTACCCTGTATGTCTATGTATGTTCCCTGTATGTCTATGTATGTACCCTGTATGTCTATGTATGTACCCTGTATGTCCTTTGTATGCACCCTGTATGTCCTTTGTATGCACCCTGTATGTCTATGTATGTTCCCTGTATGTCTATGTATGTACCCTGTATGTCTATGTATGCACCCTGTATGTCTATGTATGTACCCTGTATGTCTATGTATGTTCCCTGTATGTCTATGTATGTACCCTGTATGTCTATGTATGCACCCTGTATGTCTATGTATGCACCCTGTATGTCTATGTATGTACCCTGTATGTCTATGTATGTACCCTGTATGTCTATGTATGTACCCTGTATGTCCTTTGTATGCACCCTGTATGTCTATGTATGTACCCTGTATGTCTATGTATGTTCCCTGTATGTCTATGTATGTACCCTGTATGTCTATGTATGTACCCTGTATGTCCTTTGTATGCACCCTGTATGTCTATGTATGTTCCCTGTATGTCTATGTATGTACCCTGTATGTCTATGTATGCACCCTGTATGTCTATGTATGTACCCTGTATGTCTATGTATGTTCCCTGTATGTCTATGTATGTACCCTGTATGTCTATGTATGTACCCTGTATGTCTATGTATGTACCCTGTATGTCTATGTATGTACCCTGTATGTCCTTTGTATGTACCCTGTATGTCTATGTATGTACCCTGTATGTCCTTTGTATGTACCCTGTATGTCCCTTGTATGTTCCCTGTATGTCTATGTATGTACCCTGTATGTCCTTTGTATGTACCCTGTATGTCTATGTATGTACCCTGTATGTCCTTTGTATGTACCCTGTATGTCTATGTATGTACCCTGTATGTCTATGTATGTACCCTGGATGTCTATGTATGTACCCTGTATGTCTATGTATGTTCCCTGTATGTCCCTTGTATGTACCCTGTATGTCTATGTATGCACCCTGTATGTCTATGTATGTACCCTGTATGTCTATGTATGTACCCTGTATGTCTATGTATGTCCCTTGTATGTCTATGTATGTACAGTGTATGTCTATGTATGTCCCTTGTATGTCTATGTATGCACCCTGTATGTCTATGTATGTCCCTTGTATGTCTATGTATGTACCCTGTATGTCCCTTGTATGTCTATGTATGTACCCTGTATGTCCTTTGTATGCACCCTGTATGTCTATGTATGTTCCCTGTATGTCTATGTATGTACCCTGTATGTCTATGTATGCACCCTGTATGTCTATGTATGTACCCTGTATGTCTATGTATGTTCCCTGTATGTCTATGTATGTACCCTGTATGTCCTTTGTATGCACCCTGTATGTCCTTTGTATGCACCCTGTATGTCTATGTATGTACCCTGTATGTCTATGTATGTACCCTGTATGTCCTTTGTATGCACCCTGTATGTCTATGTATGTACCCTGTATGTCTATGTATGTTCCCTGTATGTCTATGTATGTACCCTGTATGTCTATGTATGTACCCTGTATGTCCTTTGTATGCACCCTGTATGTCCTTTGTATGCACCCTGTATGTCTATGTATGTTCCCTGTATGTCTATGTATGCACCCTGTATGTCTATGTATGTTCCCTGTATGTCTATGTATGTACCCTGTATGTCTATGTATGCACCCTGTATGTCTATGTATGTACCCTGTATGTCTATGTATGTTCCCTGTATGTCTATGTATGCACCCTGTATGTCTATGTATGTACCCTGTATGTCTATGTATGTACCCTGTATGTCCTTTGTATGCACCCTGTATGTCCTTTGTATGCACCCTGTATGTCTATGTATGTTCCCTGTATGTCTATGTATGTACCCTGTATGTCCCTTGTATGTCTATGTATGTACCCTGTATGTCCTTTGTATGCACCCTGTATGTCTATGTATGTACCCTGTATGTCTATGTATGTTCCCTGTATGTCTATGTATGCACCCTGTATGTCTATGTATGTACCCTGTATGTCTATGTATGTACCCTGTATGTCCTTTGTATGCACCCTGTATGTCCTTTGTATGCACCCTGTATGTCTATGTATGTTCCCTGTATGTCTATGTATGTACCCTGTATGTCCCTTGTATGTCTATGTATGTACCCTGTATGTCCTTTGTATGCACCCTGTATGTCTATGTATGTACCCTGTATGTCTATGTATGTACCCTGTATGTCTATGTATGTACCCTGTATGTCTATGTATGCACCCTGTATGTCTATGTATGTACCCTGTATGTCTATGTATGTACCCTGTATGTCCTTTGTATGCACCCTGTATGTCCTTTGTATGCACCCTGTATGTCTATGTATGTTCCCTGTATGTCTATGTATGTACCCTGTATGTCCCTTGTATGTCTATGTATGTACCCTGTATGTCTATGTATGTACCCTGTATGTCTATGTATGTACCCTGTATGTCTATGTATGTACCCTGTATGTCTATGTATGCACCCTGTATGTCCCTTTTATGTCCCCATTATGTGAAATCTGGGAATCAGCTACTCAAATATTCCTTAATTAAAGGAACATAGAGATTGCATTATTCCACATAGTTCAATGAATTAATGTGGCCTCCAGCCCCTGGCAGCAATTCTCTTTGTTAAGATGCCTCCACTGCCGGGACAGTGAATGACCAGAGTTGGGAAAGCATCCACAATTTCATCAGTGGAAGCATGCATGCGGTCCTACATGTGCGGTCCTGTGTATGTGGTCCTACATGTGCGGTCCTGTGTATGTGGTCCTACATGTGCGGTCCTGTGTATGCGGTCCTACATGTGCGGTCCTGTGTATGTGGTCCTACATGTGCGGTCCTGTGTATGCGGTCCTACATGTGCGGTCCTGTGTATGTGGTCCTACATGTGCGGTCCTGTGTATGTGGTCCTACATGTGCGGTCCTGTGTATGCGGTCCTACATGTGCGGTCCTGTGTATGCGGTCCTACATGTGCGGTCCTGTGTATGCGGTCCTACATGTGCGGTCCTGTGTATGTGGTCCTACATGTGCGGTCCTGTGTATGCGGTCCTACATGTGCGGTCCTGTGTATGCGGTCCTACATGTGCGGTCCTGTGTATGCGGTCCTACATGTGCGGTCCTGTGTATGCGGTCCTACATGTGCGGTCCTGTGTATGCGGTCCTACATGTGCGGTCCTGTGTATGCGGTCCTACATGTGCGGTCCTGTGTATGCGGTCCTACATGTGCGGTCCTGTGTATGCGGTCCTACATGTGCGGTCCTGTGTATGCGGTCCTACATGTGCGGTCCTGTGTATGCGGTCCTACATGTGCGGTCCTGTGTATGTGGTCCTACATGTGCGGTCCTGTGTATGTGGTCCTACATGTGCGGTCCTGTGTATGCGGTCCTACATGTGCGGTCCTGTGTATGCGGTCCTACATGTGCGGTCCTGTGTATGCGGTCCTACATGTGCGGTCCTGTGTATGCGGTCCTACATGTGCGGTCCTGTGTATGCGGTCCTGTGTATGTGGTCCTACATGTGCGGTCCTGTGTATGCGGTCCTACATGTGCGGTCCTGTGTATGCGGTCCTACATGTGCGGTCCTGTGTATGCGGTCCTGTGTATGTGGTCCTACATGTGCGGTCCTGTGTATGTGGTCCTACAGTGGGTAAAATAATGATTTGATCCCTGCAGATTGTGTAAATTTGCCCACTTACATAGAAATGTCGGGTGTATAATTTTTATCATCGGTGTATTTTATATGATAGAGACAGAATATCACATGATAGAAATGTTATAAATGGAGTTGCAGCTCAGTGAGTAAAATAAGTATTTGATCCCCAACCAACCAACAATAATTCTGCCCCCACAGACTGGATACAGTCGGTGCTCATGTGGGACACAGATTAGTCCTGTCAATGTAAGAAGACAACTCGTTATGTGTATAGAAGACTCCCGCCCACAGAATCTCTTTCCTCCAATCACAGCTCACCATCATGGGAAGTCTAAAGAGCTGTCAGAGGACGTCAGGGCCAAGATTGTAGACCTGCAGAAAAATGGAATGGCTACAAGACCATCAGCAAGAAGCTTGGTGAGAAAGAGACAACTGTTGGAGTGATTATTGGCAAATGTAAGAAATACAAAATAACCATCAATTGCCTTTGGTCTGGATCTCCATGGAAGATTTCTCCTCATGGGGTGAGGATGGTCATGAGAAAAGTGAGGATCCGCCCAGAACTACATGGGAGGAGCTTGTGAATGATCTCAAGGCAGCTGGAACCACAGTCACGAAACAAACCATTGGTAACACAATACACCGCCATGGATTAAAGTCCTGCAGCACCCACAAGGTCCCCTCCTCAAGAAGGCCCATCTGAAGTTTGCCAATGAATATATAAATGATTCAGAGAAGGATTGGGAGAAAGTGCTGTGATCAGATGAGACCAAAACTGAGCTCTTTGGCATTAACTCGACTCACAGTGTTTGGAGAAAGAAAAATGCTGACTATGACCCTAAGAACATCATCCCTACAGTCACCTTCCCTACAGTCACCATCCCTACAGTCACCTTCCCTACAGTCACCTTCCCTACAGTCACCTTCCCTACAGTCACCTTCCCTACAGTCACCGCCCCTACAGTCACCTTCCCTACAGCCACCGCCCCTACAGTCACCGTCCCTACAGTCACCTTCCCTACAGTCACCGCCCCTACAGTCACCTTCCCTACAGTCACCGTCCCTACAGTCACCTTCCCTACAGTCACCGTCCCTACAGTCACCTTCCCTACAGTCACCGTCCCTACAGTCACCTTCCCTACAGTCACCGTCCCTACAGTCACCTTCCCTACAGTCACCTTCCCTACAGTCACCTTCCCTACAGTCACCTTCCCTACAGTCACCATCCCTACAGTCACCTTCCCTACAGTCACCATCCCTACAGTCACCTTCCCTACAGTCACCTTCCCTACAGTCACCTTCCCTACAGTCACCTTCCCTACAGTCACCGCCCCTACAGTCACCTTCCCTACAGCCACCGCCCCTACAGTCACCGTCCCTACAGTCACCTTCCCTACAGTCACCTTCCCTACAGTCACCTTCCCTACAGTCACCTTCCCTACAGCCACCGCCCCTACAGTCACCGTCCCTACAGTCACCTTCCCTACAGTCACCGTCCCTACAGTCACCTTCCCTACAGTCACCGTCCCTACAGTCACCTTCCCTACAGTCACCGTCCCTACAGTCACCAACCCCACAGTCACCTTCC
Organism: Pelophylax lessonae; assembly: GCF_965119305.1. Taxonomy (NCBI): domain Eukaryota; kingdom Metazoa; phylum Chordata; class Amphibia; order Anura; family Ranidae; genus Pelophylax; species Pelophylax lessonae. Next base: position 140,125 of record NC_138771.1, on the reverse strand, counting down.
CTACAGTCACCATCCCTACAGTCACCGCCCCTACAGTCACCTTCCCTACAGTCACCATCCCTACAGTCACCTTCCCTACAGTCACCTTCCCTACAGTCACCTTCCCTACAGTCACCTTCCCTACAGTCACCGCCCCTACAGTCACCTTCCCTACAGCCACCGCCCCTACAGTCACCGTCCCTACAGTCACCTTCCCTACAGTCACCGTCCCTACAGTCACCATCCCTACAGTCACCATCCCTACAGTCACCTTCCCTACAGTCACCGCCCCTACAGTCACCGCCCCTACAGTCACCTTCCCTACAGTCACCGTCCCTACAGTCACCTTCCCTACAGTCACCATCCCTACAGTCACCTTCCCTACAGTCACCGTCCCTACAGTCACCATCCCCACAGTCACCTTCCCTACAGTCACCATCCCTACAGTCACCGCCCCTACAGTCACCTTCCCTACAGTCACCTTCCCTACAGTCACCTTCCCTACAGTCACCTTCCCTATAGTCACCATCCCTACAGTCACCATCCCCACAGTCACCTTCCCTACAGTCACCGTCCCTACAGTCACCATCCCCACAGTCACCTTCCCTACAGTCACCGCCCCTACAGTCACCATCCCTACAGTCACCGCCCCTACAGTCACCTTCCCTACAGTCACCGTCCCTACAGTCACCTTCCCTACAGTCACCATCCCTACAGTCACCGTCCCTACAGTCACCTTCCCTACAGTCACCATCCCTACAGTCACCGTCCCTACAGTCACCTTCCCTACAGTCACCATCCCTACAGTCACCGTCCTTACAGTCACCTTCCCTACAGTCACCGTCCTTACAGTCACCTTCCCTACAGTCACCTTCCCTACAGTCACCACCCCTACAGTCACCACCCCTACAGTCACCTTCCCTACAGTCACCTTCCCTACAGACACCGTCCCTACAGTCACCTTCCCTACAGTCACCGTCCCTACAGACGCCATCCCTACAGTCACCTTCCCTACAGACACCGTCCCTACAGTCACCATCCCTACAGTCACCGTCCTTACAGTCACCTTCCCTACAGTCACCGTCCTTACAGTCACCTTCCCTACAGTCACCTTCCCTACAGTCACCATCCCTACAGTCACCTTCCCTACAGTCACCGTCCCTACAGTCACCTTCCCTACAGTCACCTTCCCTACAGTCACCTTCCCTACAGCCACCGCCCCTACAGTCACCGTCCCTACAGTCACCTTCCCTACAGTCACCGTCCCTACAGTCACCTTCCCTACAGTAACCTTCTCTACAGTCACCTTCCCTACAGTCACCTTCCCTACAGTCACCGTCCCTACAGTCACCTTCCCCTACAGTCACCTTCCCTACAGTCACCGCCCCTACAGTCACCTTCCCTACAGTCACCTTCCCTACAGTCACCGTCCCTACAGTCACCTTCCCTACAGTCACCGTCCCTACAGTCACCATCCCCACAGTCACCTTCCCTACCGTCACTGTCCCTACAGTCACCATCCCTACAGTCACCGCCCCTACAGTCACCTTCCCTACAGTCACCTTCCCTACAGTCACCTTCCCTATAGTCACCATCCCTACAGTCACCATCCCCACAGTCACCTTCCCTACAGTCACCGTCCCTACAGTCACCATCCCCACAGTCACCTTCCCTACAGTCACCGCCCCTACAGTCACCATCCCTACAGTCACCGCCCCTACAGTCACCGCCCCTACAGTCACCGCCCCTACAGTCACCTTCCCTACAGTCACCGTCCCTACAGTCACCTTCCCTACAGTCACCATCCCTACAGTCACCGTCCCTACAGTCACCTTCCCTACAGTCACCATCCCTACAGTCACCGTCCTTACAGTCACCTTCCCTACAGTCACCGTCCTTACAGTCACCTTTCCTACAGTCACCTTCCCTACAGTCACCTTCCCTACAGTCACCACCCCTACAGTCACCACCCCTACAGTCACCTTCCCTACAGTCACCTTCCCTACAGACACCGTCCCTACAGTCACCTTCCCTACAGTCACCGTCCCTACAGACGCCATCCCTACAGTCACCTTCCCTACAGACACCGTCCCTACAGTCACCATCCCTACAGTCACCGTCCTTACAGTCACCTTCCCTACAGTCACCGTCCTTACAGTCACCTTCCCTACAGTCACCTTCCCTACAGTCACCTTCCCTACAGTCACCATCCCTACAGTCACCTTCCCTACAGTCACCGTCCCTACAGTCACCTTCCCTACAGTCACCTTCCCTACAGTCACCTTCCCTACAGCCACCGCCCCTACAGTCACCGTCCCTACAGTCACCTTCCCTACAGTCACCGTCCCTACAGTCACCTTCCCTACAGTAACCTTCTCTACAGTCACCTTCCCTACAGTCACCTTCCCTACAGTCACCGTCCCTACAGTCACCTTCCCCTACAGTCACCTTCCCTACAGTCACCGCCCCTACAGTCACCTTCCCTACAGTCACCGTCCCTACAGTCACCTTCCCTACAGTCACCGTCCCTACAGTCACCATCCCCACAGTCACCTTCCCTACAGTCACTGTCCCTACAGTCACCATCCCTACAGTCACCGCCCCTACAGTCACCTTCCCTACAGTCACCTTCCCTACAGTCACCTTCCCTACAGTCACCTTCCCTATAGTCACCATCCCTACAGTCACCATCCCCACAGTCACCTTCCCTACAGTCACCGTCCCTACAGTCACCATCCCCACAGTCACCTTCCCTACAGTCACCGCCCCTACAGTCACCATCCCTACAGTCACCGCCCCTACAGTCACCGCCCCTACAGTCACCGCCCCTACAGTCACCTTCCCTACAGTCACCGTCCCTACAGTCACCTTCCCTACAGTCACCATCCCTACAGTCACCGTCCCTACAGTCACCTTCCCTACAGTCACCATCCCTACAGTCACCGTCCTTACAGTCACCTTCCCTACAGTCACCGTCCTTACAGTCACCTTCCCTACAGTCACCTTCCCTACAGTCACCTTCCCTACAGTCACCACCCCTACAGTCACCACCCCTACAGTCACCTTCCCTACAGTCACCTTCCCTACAGACACCGTCCCTACAGTCACCTTCCCTACAGTCACCGTCCCTACAGACGCCATCCCTACAGTCACCTTCCCTACAGACACCGTCCCTACAGTCACCATCCCTACAGTCACCATCCTTACAGTCACCTTCCCTACAGTCACCGTCCTTACAGTCACCTTCCCTACAGTCACCTTCCCTACAGTCACCTTCCCTACAGTCACCATCCCTACAGTCACCTTCCCTACAGTCACCGTCCCTACAGTCACCTTCCCTACAGTCACCTTCCCTACAGTCACCTTCCCTACAGCCACCGCCCCTACAGTCACCGTCCCTACAGTCACCTTCCCTACAGTCACCGTCCCTACAGTCACCTTCCCTACAGTCACCACCTCTACAGTCACCTTCCCTACAGTCACCTTCCCTACAGTCACCGTCCCTACAGTCACCTTCCCCTACAGTCACCTTCCCTACAGTCACCGCCCCTACAGTCACCTTCCCTACAGTCACCGTCCCTACAGTCACCTTCCCTACAGTCACCGTCCCTACAGTCACCATCCCCACAGTCACCTTCCCTACAGTCACTGTCCCTAAAGTCACCATCCCTACAGTCACCGCCCCTACAGTCACCTTCCCTACAGTCACCTTCCCTACAGTCACCTTCCCTACAGTCACCTTCCCTATAGTCACCATCCCTACAGTCACCATCCCCACAGTCACCTTCCCTACAGTCACCGTCCCTACAGTCACCATCCCCACAGTCACCTTCCCTACAGTCACCGCCCCTACAGTCACCATCCCTACAGTCACCGCCCCTACAGTCACCGCCCCTACAGTCACCGCCCCTACAGTCACCTTCCCTACAGTCACCGTCCCTACAGTCACCTTCCCTACAGTCACCATCCCTACAGTCACCGTCCCTACAGTCACCTTCCCTACAGTCACCATCCCTACAGTCACCGTCCTTACAGTCACCTTCCCTACAGTCACCGTCCTTACAGTCACCTTCCCTACAGTCACCTTCCCTACAGTCACCTTCCCTACAGTCACCACCCCTACAGTCACCACCCCTACAGTCACCTTCCCTACAGTCACCTTCCCTACAGACACCGTCCCTACAGTCACCTTCCCTACAGTCACCGTCCCTACAGACGCCATCCCTACAGTCACCTTCCCTACAGACACCGTCCCTACAGTCACCATCCCTACAGTCACCGTCCTTACAGTCACCTTCCCTACAGTCACCGTCCTTACAGTCACCTTCCCTACAGTCACCTTCCCTACAGTCACCTTCCCTACAGTCCCCATCCCTACAGTCACCTTCCCTACAGTCACCGTCCCTACAGTCACCTTCCCTACAGTCACCTTCCCTACAGTCACCTTCCCTACAGCCACCGCCCCTACAGTCACCGTCCCTACAGTCACCTTCCCTACAGTCACCGTCCCTACAGTCACCTTCCCTACAGTCACCACCTCTACAGTCACCTTCCCTACAGTCACCTTCCCTACAGTCACCGTCCCTACAGTCACCTTCCCCTACAGTCACCTTCCCTACAGTCACCGCCCCTACAGTCACCTTCCCTACAGTCACCGTCCCTACAGTCACCTTCCCTACAGTCACCGTCCCTACAGTCACCATCCCCACAGTCACCTTCCCTACAGTCACTGTCCCTACAGTCACCATCCCTACAGTCACCGCCCCTACAGTCACCTTCCCTACAGTCACCTTCCCTACAGTCACCTTCCCTACAGTCACCTTCCCTATAGTCACCATCCCTACAGTCACCATCCCCACAGTCACCGTCCCTACAGTCACCATCCCCACAGTCACCTTCCCTACAGTCACCGCCCCTACAGTCACCATCCCTACAGTCACCGCCCCTACAGTCACCGCCCCTACAGTCACCGCCCCTACAGTCACCTTCCCTACAGTCACCGTCCCTACAGTCACCTTCCCTACAGTCACCATCCCTACAGTCACCGTCCCTACAGTCACCTTCCCTACAGTCACCGTCCCTACAGTCACCGTCCTTACAGTCACCTTCCCTACAGTCACCGTCCTTACAGTCACCTTCCCTACAGTCACCTTCCCTACAGTCACCTTCCCTACAGTCACCACCCCTACAGTCACCACCCCTACAGTCACCTTCCCTACAGTCACCTTCCCTACAGACACCGTCCCTACAGTCACCTTCCCTACAGTCACCGTCCCTACAGACGCCATCCCTACAGTCACCTTCCCTACAGACACCGTCCCTACAGTCACCATCCCTACAGTCACCGCCCCTACAGTCACCGCCCCTACAGTCACCGCCCCTACAGTCACCTTCCCTACAGTCACCGTCCCTACAGTCACCTTCCCTACAGTCACCATCCCTACAGTCACCGTCCCTACAGTCACCTTCCCTACAGTCACCATCCCTACAGTCACCGTCCTTACAGTCACCTTCCCTACAGTCACCGTCCTTACAGTCACCTTCCCTACAGTCACCACCCCTACAGTCACCACCCCTACAGTCACCTTCCCTACAGTCACCTTCCCTACAGACACCGTCCCTACAGTCACCTTCCCTACCGTCACCGTCCCTACAGACGCCATCCCTACAGTCACCATCCCTACAGTCACCGTCCTTACAGTCACCTTCCCTACAGTCACCGTCCTTACATTCACCTTCCCTACAGTCACCTTCCCTACAGTCACCTTCCCTACAGACACCGTCCCTACAGTCACCGTCCCTACAGTCACCTTCCCTACAGTCACCGTCCCTACAGACGCCATCCCTACAGTCACCGTCCCTACAGTCACCTTCCCTACAGACGCCATCCCTACAGTCACCTTCCCTACAGTCACCACCCCTACAGTCACCTTCCCTACAGTCACCTTCCCTACAGACACCGTCCCTACAGTCACCTTCCCTACAGTCACCGTCCCTACAGACGCCATCCCTACAGTCACCATCCCTACAGTCACCGTCCTTACAGTCACCTTCCCTACAGTCACCGTCCTTACAGTCACCTTCCCTACAGTCACCTTCCCTACAGTCACCTTCCCTACAGACACCGTCCCTACAGTCACCTTCCCTACAGTCACCGTCCCTACAGACGCCATCCCTACAGTCACCGTCCCTACAGTCACCATCCCTACAGTCACCTTCCCTACAGACGCCATCCCTACAGTCACCTTCCCTACAGTCACCACCCCTACAGTCACCTTCCCTACAGTCACCTTCCCTACAGACACCGTCCCTACAGTCACCTTCCCTACAGTCACCGTCCCTACAGACGCCATCCCTACAGTCACCGTCCCTACATTCACCATCCCTACAGTCACCATCCCTACAGTCACCTTCCCTACAGACGCCATCCCTACAGTCATCTTCCCTACAGTCACCGTCCCTACAGTCACCACCCCTACAGTCACCCTCCCTACAGTCACCTTCCCTACAGACGCCATCCCTACAGTCACCTTCCCTACAGTCACCACCCCTACAGTCACCTTCCCTACAGTCACCTTCCCTACAGTCACCATCCCTACAGTCACCTTCCCTACAGTCACCATCCCTACAGTCACCTTCCCTACAGACGCCATCCCTACAGTCACCGTCCCTACAGTCACCACCCCTACAGTCACCTTCCCTACAGACGCCATCCCTACAGTCACCATCCCTACAGTCACCATCCCTACAGTCACCGTCCCTACAGTCACCTTCCCTACAGTCACCGTCCCTACAGTCACCACCCCTACAGTCACCGTCCCTACAGTCACCACCCCTACAGTCACCACCCCTACAGTCACCTTCCCTACAGTCACCACCCCTACAGTCACCACCCCTACAGTCACCTTCCCTACAGTCACCACCCCTACAGTCACCTTCCCTACAGTCACCATCCCTACAGTCACCGTCCCTACAGTCACCATCGCTACAGTCACCACCCCTACAGTCACCGTCCCTACAGTCACCGTCCCTACAGTCACCGTCCCTACAGTCACCATCCCTACAGTCACCATCCCTACAGTCACCACCCCTACAGTCACCGTCCCTACAGTCACCGTCCCTACAGTCACCGTCCCTACAGTCACCATCCCTACAGTCACCACCCCTACAGACACCTTCCCTACAGTCACCTTCCCTACAGTCACCATCCCTACAGTCACCGTCCCTACAGTCACCGTCCCTACAGACACCGTCCCTACAGTCACCATCGCTACAGTCACCACCCCTACAGTCACCGTCCCTACAGTCACCGTCCCTACAGTCACCGTCCCTACAGTCACCATCCCTACAGTCACCATCCCTACAGTCACCACCCCTACAGTCACCACCCCTACAGTCACCGTCCCCTACAGACACCTTCCCTACAGTCACCGTCCCTACAGTCACCTTCCCTACAGTCACCTTCCCTACAGTCACCATCCCTACAGTCACCGTCCCCTACAGTCACCTTCCCTACAGTCACCTTCCCTACAGTCACCATCCCTACAGTCATCGTCCCCTACAGTCACCTTCCCTACAGTCAAGCACAGAGGTGGAAATGTGATGCTTTGGGACTTTCTCTGCTAAGGTACAGGCCAACTTTTCCACATTGAGGGGCCAATGGGCGGGGCCATGTATTGTAAAATCTTGGATGAGAACCTTCTTCCCTCAGGCAGAACACTGAAGATGGGTCATGGATGGATCTTCCAGCATGATAATGACCCAAAACATATCGCCAAGGCAACAAAGGAGTGGCTCAAGAAGAAGCACATTAAGGTCATGAAGTGGCCTAGCCAGACTCCAGACCTTCATCCTATAGAAAATGTATTGAGGGAGCTAAAACTTTGTGTTGCCAAGCAACAGCTAAGAAACCTTAAAGTGGTTGTAATGGTAGAAGGTGCATTCTATGCATGAAGATAAAAAGCCTTCTGTGTACAGCAGCCCCCCCTAATAATTAACTGAGCCCCCTCTTTATCCTGCGATCTGGGACTCACTCTAAGGCACAGAAGCGGTGCCATTGGTTCCCGCTGCTATCAATCAAACTCAGATTTCCAATCAGGAGACAGAGGGGGTGGGGCCAAATGACAGCTCAGTGTCTGAATGGATACACGGAGCTGCAGCTCAGGTTGGGTGCCCCCATAGAAAGCTGCTTGCTGTGGGGGCACTCAACAGGAAGGAGGGGCCAGGAGTTCTAACCAGGGACCTGAGAAAAGGAGGATCGGGGCTGCCATGTACAAAACCAACTGCTCAGAGGAAGGAAGTAAAACAGGTTTGTTATTTTAATAGCAAAAAAAAGGAGAATTTATAATCACTTTCAGGATAAATCAAAAAGTTTGTATATAGGCTATAATAATCTAGTTCCTCATCCATAACATATATTCACAAAAAATAGAGAACCTTTCAGACTTTACTGGTACCAGAAAAGGAGAGTGAAACAATTGGTAGTGTTAAAAAAAGAGTATTTTATTACAAAAAGCTAAAAAAACACAAATAATCACAAATAAAACACAAATCGGTGCTTTTATGAATAGTGCAGATCAGAATAATGAGAACTCTTCCATATTTCTTTGCTACCGTCTCAAGAGATTGACGCGTTTCACAATCTTTGCTTCTTCAGGACCTCAAGCATTATGGTTTCCAAAGAAAACAATTCATGAAAGAGCACAGCAAATTACATGTCAATAATGCTGCGGCAGGCTGGCCCTCCTGCGCGATCCGCTGTAGGTATACATCAGTCACGCGCTTGCAGCTAGGGGGCAAGCACACGCCGCCGGTGGCGCGCTCCTGCCCCCATTTGTCAGCGGGGACTCGATTGGCTCTGATTGCCACCTGACACCCGCGATCGCTCCCCGCTGAGAGAGAAGAACGGTAAGTTATTGTAAACACAGCTGACCGTTCTCTGGAATGATCACAGAGTGCCTGTGATCCTTTTATATAGGATCACAGGTCTCTATGATCATTTCACAAGCCACGCCCCCATACAGTTAGAAACACGCCCCTAGGTACACATTTAACCCTTTGATCGCCCCCTGGGTTAACCCCTTCCCTGCCAGTGTCATTAGTACAGTGACAGTGCATATTTTTAGCACTGATTACTGTAGTGATGTCACTGGTCCCCCCAAAAGTGTCAAAAATGTCAGTTAGGGGTCCGATCTGTCCGCCGCAATGTGGCAGTCCTGCAAAAAAAAAAAAAAAAATCGCAGATCGCCGCCATTACAAGTAAAAAAAAATGACATAAATCTTTCCCGTAGTTAGTAGCTGCGATAACTTTTGCGCAAAGAAATCAAAATACGCTTATTGCGATTTTTTTTAACAAAAATATGTAGCAGAAAACAAATTGTCCTAAAATGGGAATTGGGAAAGTTTTATAGCAGAATGTGAAAAATATTGTTTTTTTTTTTTCAGAATTGTCGCTCTTTTTTTGTTTATAGCGCAAAAAATAAAAATCGCACAGGTGATCAAATACCACCAAAAGAAAGCTCTGTTTGTGGGAAAAAAAAGGACATCAATTTCATTTGGGTACAGCGTCGACGTTAAAGTAACACAGTGCGAATCACAAAAAATGGCCTGGTCATTCGGGGGGGGGGGGGGGGGGGGTAAATCTTCTGGTCCAGAAGTGGTTATACTGAGTTATCTGGGAAGTGCTGTGTTATATGTTTCTATGATGAAATATTGCACAAATAATTATTTAGATACATTGATGATTTGTTTCTCAGAGATTTCTTATTGTGGGCAGACAATATATGTGAGGTGAGATCTGTGCGGGGGATGGGATGTACCCTGGACGCTCACAGAGGTTATGCTGTATAATACCTCCCTTATAGAACTGAACACCGGATTTTGCCTTTACTGTATATTTCCAGGATATCGTACCAACTAAGAGGCATTTTTATGGGTGATGCCAAGTGAGTTCTGCTGGCCAGGATGGCTGTTCACCCGCCTATGCTCCTTATTGTAGGTTATCACACTACAGTTTTAGGGCGTTTTGTCATACTTCACATCATGCCCTCGTTGTCACATGACGTGTCCTGAGCTACCTTATTGGTAAGATTAGTGTGTTGATATGATCCAGGAACAATACAGTACTTTTGATATATATTGTGATGTATATTATTGACATGTCATTTGCTGTGCTCTTTCATGTTGGATAGATCAATTGTTTTCTTTACAAGCCATAATGCTTGAGGTCCTGAAGAAGCAAAAACTGCGAAACGCGTCAACCTCTTGAAAAAGTAGCAAAGGAATATGGAAGAGTTTTCATTATTATAATCTGCACTATTCATATAAGCACCGATTTGTATGATTCTATGTATGTTTTTTTAGCTTTTTGTAATAAAATTCTTTTTTTTTTTATCACTATTATTATTATTATTATTATAGAGGATTTATATAGCGCCATCAGTTTGCACAGCGCTTTACAATATGAGGGAAGACAATTCAATACAGGAGGACTTAGAAGGCCCTGCTCATTAGAGCTTACAATCTAGAAGCACTACCAATTGTTTCACTCTCCTTTTCCGGTAAAGTCCGAAAGGTTCTCTATTTTTTGTGAATCACTTAAAGGATTTAGAGAAGATCTGTAAAGAAGAGAGGACCAAAACCCCTCCTGGGATGTGTGCAAACCTGGGGGCCAACTACAAGATTGCGCAGAATGATAAAGGGTGCAGCACTGATCTACGTACACCCTGACCCCTCCCCTTGTTGTGACATTATTAGGTCACTTCCAGATAGCCAATAAGAAGAAGACACATCACTTAAGCACTTGCCGATAGTGATCGAACGGCGAACATCGGCGAATGTTCGCGAACCGGCGAACACTGCGAACCGCCATAGACTTTAATAGGCAGGCGAATTTTAAAACCCACAGGGACTCTTTCTGGCCACAATAGTGATGGAAAAGTTGTTTCAAGGGGACAAACGCCTGGACTGTCGCATGCCGGAGGGGATCCATGGCAAAACTCCCATGGAAAATTACGTAGTTGACGCAGAGTCGGGTTTTATTCCATAAAGGGCATAAATCACCTAACATTCCTAAATTGTTTGGAATAACGTGCTTTAAAACATCCAGTGTGTGAATACGATCAGGTATGATGTTGTATCGATCAGGTAGTGTAAGGGTTACGCCCGCTTCACAGTGACAGACCAAACTCCCCGTTTAACGCACCGCAAACAACCGCAAACAGATCAGAACCGACCAAAATGGGACAGGAACTGGGCTTTAAGGGTTAGGGTTAGGTTTAGTGTTAGGGGCTAGGGTTAGGGTTACGGTGAGATACTTAGGGTTAGAGTTAGTAACCCTACCCCTACGCCTCTAACCCTAAGCACTAAAAATAACCCTAACCCTAGCCCTAACCCTAATTCTAATTTTTTTCTGGTTCTGGACATGCTACAGAGCTGAAACTTCACAGGTACACTTTTTAGACCCCCCAGACACTAATCCAAAAAAGTCATGCCTGCCACCGTATATATCAGTGGTGGGTGGGCAGTGGCACTGCAGTGGGCACAGTACACTCTGTGGACCTGACAGTCACTGGCACCCAGGCAATTGCAATTATAAAAAAAATATATATATTTTTAATTTGCAAGCTGCTGTGTCAACATATATATGTATCAGTGGTGGGTGGGCACACAGTGGCACTGCAGTGGGTACAGTACACTCTGTGGACCTGACACAGCACTCACTGCAATTATGACAGAGGAAAAAAAAATATTTTTTAAAATGCCAGGTACTGTGCCTGTGCCACCCGAAATGAGTGTGGTGTGCACACAGTACAGTCTGTGGTGGGTCTGTGGCCTCTCACACACAGCGGGCAGGCAACTGCAGTGTACAATAGATATATATAGATATATATATCTATCACAGAACAAAAAAAATTACACAAATACCAGCCCTCAAAAGGGCTTTTGGGGACAATAGATATATATATATATCCAAAAAACCCTCAAATACCAGCCCTAGGAAGGGCTTTTTGGGGTGCTGTCCTTACAGCAGGAGTGGACCAAGAACACTGGCTAACAAGACCAGGAACACTGACTAACAACTGTCCCTAGCTATAACAGCAGCAGCACTTTCCCTGCTCTCAGTAACACAGAAATGATCTAAGATGGATGCTGCCCTTGCTTATTTATAGGAGGTGGGAGCAGGGGCAGACTGGCAACTTTTAGCCCAGGGGGCAAGTACAAAAAATGAGGCCCATGGTGCAGCGACTCGGCCCCCCTCCCACTTTCCCACTCCTCCTCCTGACCCCCATTCCAAGCTGAAGCCCTGCTCCAGCTACTTACCGGCTGAATCGGGGGTTTCCAACCTGGCTTCAGGTGGAGGTTAGGGGGAGCTAGGACAGCTTGGTTGGGGCCAGCCAGGGCAGAAAAGTCTTCAGTGGGGTATGGAACCGGCCTCTGCTCAGTCACAGTTTACACCATCCATGATTGAAGTGGGAGGTTGGAGCTTTGTCCTTGTCTACATCCCGCACTCAGTATGTCAGTGGTGGGAACCTTTTACTTCTCTTCACCAGGAATCCTTTAGGCATGTCTGTGGCAGAAGCGGTGCAGCCTTTTTACGGGGCATCAGGGCAGCCCAGGGGGCAATTTCCCCCCTGCCCCCTGGCCCAGTCCTCCCCTGGGTGGGAGGGTGTGGGAGGGAGGTATGCTGATTGGCCTGGAATGTGTCTGCTGACTGAGATTAAGGGTCAAAGTTTGCCTCAATGATGATGTATAGGAGGCGAACGCAAACATCCGAAGTTCGCCGGGAACCGTTCGGCACATCTCTACTTGCCGACCGCTGCAAGTACATATACTGCGGCAGTCAGCCCTCCTGGGCAAAGAGACGTATCGCTACGTCGCTCCCCCACAAGCCTCTAGGGGGCGAGCGTACGCCGCCGGAGACGCGCTCCCGCCCCCGCTCGTTCCCTGACATCCCCTCGCGAGTGACCGGCGGCTCCGATGTCCGCCGGTCACTCGCGATCTCCCGCTGGAGAGGGAGAAAGGCAGGCGGCTGATGTAAACACAACCAACTGTCATTCTCCCTGGTGTAACTGCAGAGATCATATGATCCTGCTATATAGGATCGTATGTCTCTGTGGTTATATCACAAGCCACGCCCCTTTACAGTTAGAATCACGCCCCTAGGGACACACTTAACCCCTTGATCACTAATAAAGTTAACCCCTTCCCTGCCAGTGTCATTTTTACAGTAACAGTGCATATGTATAGCACCGATTACTGCAGTAATGTCACTGGTACCCCCAAAAGTGTCAAAAATGTCAGTCAGGGGTCCGATCTGTCCACTGCAATGTCGCAGTCCCACAAGAAAAATAAAAAACCCAGATCGCCACCATTACAAGTTAAAAAAAAAAAAAAACAATAAAAATGACAGAAATCTTTCCCGTAGTTAGTAAACGCAATAACTTTTGTGCAAACCAATCAAAATACGCTTATTGCGATTTTTTTTACCAAAAATATGTAGCAGAAAACAAATTGGCCTAAAATGTTAAAAGAAATTTGATTTTTATATTTTTTTTTTGAGAATTTCATATAAAAAAATGTGAAAAATATTGTTATTTTTTCAGAATTGTCGCTCTTTTTTTGTTTATAGCGCAAAAAGTAAAAAAATCGCACAGGTGATCAAATACCACCAAAAGAAAGCTCTGTTTGTGGGAAAAAAAAGGATGTCAATTTCATTTGAGTACAGCGTCGCACGACCGCGCAATTGTCCGTTAAATTCACGAAGTGCCGAATCACAAAATAGGCCCTGGTCTTTGAGCAGCCAAATCCTCCGGGGCTTAAGTGGTTAAGCAGTAACATGAACGCTGAATAGCGACCTGTCACTTTACAGCAGGCTGGGGCCCAGCATCTCCTCTCCATGGATTTGGGGTAAATAAAGGGGGCTTGATCGTTTTATTGAATTGCTTCATTGATTCGTTCAGTGGATAGTGGTGTGCCGGATTCCTTCCCGGCGTCCTCTGCCATATGAATCATCACTTCTGGCCAATCAGCAGTAAGGGGGTCCAGGAGTAGTAAAGCAGATTTAGGTGACCCACCCAAATAAAATATGGCAGCTTTTCCCTGGAGCTCCTCTGGTGATGATGATGGTCATATACAGCAGAGGGCAGAAATGTCTTCAGTTATCTGGCTTGAGGACCTCATATTACCCTGGAGGCCGGGATGTGACCACTAAGGAAGGATCGGACCTCATATTACCCTGGAGGCCGGGATGTGACCACTAAGGAAGGATCGGACCTCAGATCACCCTGGAGGCCGGGATGTGACCACTAAGGAAGCATCAGACCTCATATTACCCTGGAGGCCGGGATGTGACCACTAAGGAAGCATCAGACCTCATATTACCCTGGAGGCCAGAATGTGACCACTAAGGAAGGATCGGACCTCAGATCACCCTGGAGGCCGGGATGTGACCACTAAGGAAGGATCAGACCTCATATTACCCTGGAGGCCGGGATGTGACCACTAATGAAGGATCAGACCTCATATTACCCTGGAGGCCAGAATGTGACCACTAAGGAAGGATCGGACCTCAGATCACCCTGGAGGCCGGGATGTGACCACTAAGGAAGGATCGGACCTCAGATCACCCTGGAGGCCGGGATGTGACCACTAAGGAAGTATCAGACCTCATATTACCCTGGAGGCCGGGATGTGACCACTAAGGAAGGATCAGACCTCATATTACCCTGGAGGCCGGGATGTGACCACTAAGGAAGGATCAGACCTCATATTACCCTGGAGGCCGGGATGTGACCACTAAGGAAGGATCAGACCTCATATTACCCTGGAGGCCGGGATGTGACCACTAAGGAAGGATCAGACCTCATATTACCCTGGAGGCCAGAATGTGACCACTAAGGAAGGATCGGACCTCATATTACCCTGGAGGCCAGAATGTGACCACTAAGGAAGGATCGGACCTCAGATCACCCTGGAGGCCGGGATGTGACCACTAAGGAAGGATCAGACCTCATATTACCCTGGAGGCCGGGATGTGACCACTAAGGAAGGATCGGACCTCAAATCACCCTGGAGACCGGGATGTGACCACTGAGGAAGATCAAGACCTCCTATTACCCTGGAGGCCAGAATGTGACCACTGAGGAAGGATCCAGACCTTATATTACCCTGGAGGCCGGAATGTGACCACCGAAGAAGGATCCGGTCCTATCACCCTGGAGGCCGGGATGTGACCACTGAAGAACCTGGACCTCATTACCCTGGAGGCCAGGATGTGACCACTGAGGAAGAACCTGGACCTCATTACCCTGGAGGCCGGGATGTGACCACTGAGGAAGAACCTGGACCTCATTGCCCTGGAGGCCAGGATGTCATCACCTAGTAAGGACCTGGACCTCATATCACCCTGGAGGCCGGGATGTGACCACTGAGGAAGGACCTGGACCTCATATCACCCTGGAGGCCGGGATGTGACCACTGAGGAAGAACCTGGACCTCATTATCCTGGAGGCCAGGATGTGACCACTGAGGAAGAACCTGGACCTCATTGCCCTGGAGGCCAGAATGTCATCACCTAGGAAGGACCTGGACCTCATATCACCCTGGAGGCCGGGATGTGACCACTGAGGAAGAACCTGGACCTCATTACCCTGGAGGCCGGGATGTGACCACTGAGGAAGAACCTGGACCTCATTATCCTGGAGGCCAGGATGTGACCACTGAGGAAGAACCTGGACCTCATTATCCTGGAGGCCAGGATGTGACCACTGAGGAAGAACCTGGACCTCATTGCCCTGGAGGCCAGAATGTCATCACCTAGGAAGGACCTGGACCTCATTACCCTGGAGGCCGGGATGTGACCACTGAGGAAGAACCTGGACCTCATTGCCCTGGAGGCCAGGATGTCATCACCTAGTAAGGACCTGGACCTCATATCACCCTGGAGGCCGGGATGTGACCACTGAGGAAGGACCTGGACCTCATTGCCCTGGAGGCCAGAATGTCATCACCTAGGAAGGACCTGGACCTCATATCACCCTGGAGGCCGGGATGTGACCACTGAGGAAGAACCTGGACCTCATTACCCTGGAGGCCGGGATGTGACCACTGAGGAAAGATCCTGTCCCACCTGGAGGCAAACAATAAACTTTGGACATAGAAGGGGGGGGGGGAGGTGGGGGTTAATGAGTTCCCTGATTGACTTGGAATTGGAAGGAGGGAATGGTTGCAGTGTCATGCTAATCTGCTGCAAATCACAGCCTATTGAGAGTGGCATGAGAACAGGAAAAAGTCCTGAAGAGGAATGACAATGTGCAAATAATCCCCCGAAGGGGAACGCGTGGCTTTGGTAGCAGAATCCCACCATATCCCCGACCTTCTGAGATGGGAAAGAGGGACACCACAGGAGTTCACACTGAAGACGGGACAGTCGCCTATCACTGCACTCTGATTTGCTGCTGGCAGAATGCATTTCCTCTAAAATGGGCTGTTCAGGGTTGCGGTGAAACGGACATGGGCCGCACCTTTAGGGTCCCCTGGGCGACCCTAGATTCTCTGCAGATAACCGTCTCTCCCAGTTTCTTTTCCTTCCGGCAGCAGCAATTTTGCAGGAAAATTGGCTGATGATTATAAACGCGTGGAAGGCTTTTTAGGGACGTCAAGCACTTGGGCGTTA
>NC_138771.1:0-123271 GCF_965119305.1 Pelophylax lessonae | reverse complement strand
CATACCCTACATACCCCCACACCCATACACTACAGGATACCCCACACACCTACATACCCCCCCCGCACATCGAGTATCATACCCTACATACCCCCCACACCCATACACTACAGGATACCCCACACACCTACATACCCCCCCCCCGCACATCGTCATACCCTACATACCCCCCACACCCATACACTACAGGATACCCCACACACCTACATACCCCCCCCCCCGCACATCCATACCCTACATACCCCCCACACCCATACACTACAGGATACCCCACACACCTACATACCCCCCCCCCCCGCACATCCATACCCTACATACCCGCCACACCCATACACTACAGGATACCCCACACACCTACATACCCCCCCCCCGCACATCCATACCCTACATACCCCCCACATCCATACACTACAGGATACCCCACACACCTACATACCCCCCCCCCCGCACATCCATACCCTACATACCCCCCACATCCATACACTACAGGATACCCCACACACCTACATACCCCCCCCCCCCGCACATCCATACCCTACATACCCCCCACACCCATACACTACAGGATACCCCACACACCTACATACCCCCCCCGCACATCCATACCCTACATACCCCCCCCGCACATCCATACCCTACATACCCCCCACACCCATACACTACAGGATACCCCACACACCTACATACCCCCCCCCCCCCCCACCGCACATCCATACCCTACATACCCCCCACACCCATACACTACAGGATACCCCACACACCTACATACCCCCCCCCACCGCACATCCATACCCTACATACCCCCCACACCCATACACTACAGGATACCCCACACACCTACATACCCCCCCCCCCGCACATCCATACCCTACATACCCCCCACACCCATACACTACAGGATACCCCACACACCTACATACCCCCCCCCCCGCACATCCATACCCTACATACCCCCCACACCCATACACTACAGGATACCCCACACACCTACATACCCCCCCCCCCGCACATCCATACCCTACATACCCCCCACACCCATACACTACAGGATACCCCACACACCTACATACCCCCCCCCCCGCACATCCATACCCTACATACCCCCCACACCCATACACTACAGGATACCCCACACATCTACATACCCCCCCCCGCACATCCATACCCTACATACCCCCCACACCCATACACTACAGGATACCCCACACATCTACATACTCTTCCATGGCATCCATCAAATCTTCATTGGATTTACAAACCCAGAAATCTCCCAGTGTGTGGCCGGTCCAGCCTTAGCACATAGCAGCCTGGGGGCCATGCATGGTGGGTGGGGGAGGGGATGTGATGGATCTCCGATGGGGGAGGACAGCAGATAATCACACCAGAGATAAGGCAGTGCAGAGGTCAATGGGAGTCGAAGGGTCGTAATTTATAGGGATTCTGCTCCCCGTTCATCTCCACACCTCCATGGTGAAGCCAGAACTGACCACCCACTATGACCGCTGTCACTTTATTGGACCCCCATTGTAATCCTGAACACCTTATCTGTGGGCCATTGATTTACCACCCTTACATGGCCTGGCTCAGCTGAAGTGATAAGAAGAGGAGGCATCGCATTGTTCTATACACACCTCACCTACAAAGTCCACCTCAGGAGAGAGAAAAGGAGGGTGGTACATACAGGGGGACCATGGAGAACGAACGTAGGCACCCCCAACGGGGAGTCAGATCCCCCCCCCCCCCCCCCGAGGGCAATAGAAGGGATCTTTCTGAGTAAAGAATACAGACCGGGATAAAGTATTCTTTGGTAACTGGAGACGATTTTTGAAGCTGCCCGATCGTCTTCTCTATACATAGGAGACCCTTCCTCCAATCCCGGGGTCACAACTCACATTAGAAAAACAAAATTCGGTGTAACCGAAAAAAGGGCTGCGCAAATGGAGTGATATTTAACAATGAATAAATAAATGTGAAAAATTAGGGAATTTCTTCCTCTAGCGAGCAGCAATAAAAACGTGAAAACGCAATATGTGATAGTGAATGTGGGTTATTGCGCTCAGCAGTATACTCACAATAAAGTGCTAATGCATAAATAACATAAACATATGAACCAATTATTTGCAAGTGAATATTCCAATGAATATAGCAATAAAAAAATTAATAAACATAGTCCTTGAAAAGTGCTCGGTGCAAACTTTAAGTTCCAGCAGCAAATACAATTGGACTTGATGTGAAATGCCTTCACCAATCACCATACACCCAGTGCTCGGATAAAATACTTCTTACCAAAAGAAGTTGACCCCTTAGTTATAGGGGGTCATGATCGCAATGTATCTCCACAAGAGCTCCAAAATCTCCTATTACAGTCTTCACATCCAGTGTGTGATAAACCAGAAGTAAACAGATGACTCCGAGACTCCGGACTTGGACTGGACAGTACAGTGCCACCCTCCTTTCGCTCTATGCTCCACGATAGTTAGTCCTGGATTAAAGGAATGAGGTGGCAACCTTATCGTGGAGCATAGAGCGAAAGGAGGGTGGCACTGTACTGTCCAGTCCAAGTCCGGAGTCTCGGAGTCATCTGTTTACTTCTGGCTTATCACACACTGGATGTGAAGACTGTAATAGGAGATTTTGGAGCTCTTGTGGAGATACATTGCGATCATGACCCCCTATAACTAAGGGGTCAACTTCTTTTGGTAAGAAGTATTTTATCCGAGCACTGGGTGTATGGTGATTGGTGAAGGCATTTCACATCAAGTCCAATTGTATTTGCTGCTGGAACTTAAAGTTTGCACCGAGCACTTTTCAAGGACTATGTTTATTAATTTTTTTATTGCTATATTCATTGGAATATTCACTTGCAAATAATTGGTTCATATGTTTATGTTATTTATGCATTAGCACTTTATTGTGAGTATACTGCTGAGCGCAATAACCCACATTCACTATCACAACTCACATTCCACAGATCGGGGGTCATTCAGAGGAATAGAATTATGAAGATCTTCTACAGCAGACAGAGGGGCTTAGCGGCATCATTGACCATTCAGGGGTCCCTGGAGGGCGCACAGAGGCATGAAGGGGGCGCTCTCATGGGAAGGCCGATAGGAAGGGCGGCTCCATTCTGAACCCGTCAGTAAAACCAACAAAACAAATAGAGCGCAACTTCTCTGTCCCTCCACCGCCGGGGAAATACGTCCCTCAGACATGAGAAGAGGAGATTAAGGGGGGATATGATCTCTATATATAAATACATGAGGGGGGATATTATCTCCATGTATAAATACATAAGGGGGGATATGATCTCCATGTATAAATACATAAGGGGGGGATATGATCTCCATGTATAAATACATAAGGGGGGGGATATGATCTCCATGTATAAATACATAAGGGGGGGATATGATCTCCATGTATAAATACATAAGGGGAATATGATCACCATGTATGAATACATAAGGGGGGGATATGATCTCCATGTATAAATACATAAGGGGGGATATGATCTCCATGTATAAATACATAAGGGGGGGATATGATCACCATGTATAAATATATAAGGGGGATATGATCTCCATGTATAAATACATAAGGGGGGATATGATCTCCATGTATAAATATATAAGGGGGATATGATCTCCATGTATAAATACATAAGGGGGGATATGATCTCCATGTATAAATACATAAGGGGGGGATATGATCTCCATGTATAAATACATAAGGGGGGGATATGATCTCCATGTATAAATACATAAGGGGGGATATGATCTCCATGTATAAATACATAAGGGGGGATATGATCTCCATGTATAAATACATAAGGGGGGGATATGATCTCCATGTATAAATACATTAGGGGGGATATGATCTCCATGTATAAATACATTAGGGGGGATATGATCTCCATGTATAAATACATAAGGGGGGATATGATCTCCATGTATAAATACATAAGGGGGATATGATCACCATGTATGAATACATAAGGGGGGGATTTGATCTCCATGTATAAATACATAAGGGGGGATATGATCTCCATGTATAAATACATAAGGGGGGGATATGATCACCATGTATAAATATATAAGGGGGATATGATCTCCATGTATAAATACATAAGGGGGGATATGATCTCCATGTATAAATATATAAGGGGGATATGATCTCCATGTATAAATACATAAGGGGGGATATGATCTCCATGTATAAATACATAAGGGGGGATATGATCTCCATGTATAAATACATAAGGGGGGGATATGATCTCCATGTATAAATACATAAGGGGGGAATATGATCTCCGTGTATAAATACATAAGGGGGGGATATGATCACCATGTATAAATACATAAGGGGGAGATATGATCACCATGTATAAATACATAAGGGGGAGATATGATCACCATGTATAAATACATAAGGGGTGATATGATCTCCACGTATAAATACATAAGGGGGGGATATGATCTCCATGTATAAATACATAAGGGGGGATATGATCTCCATGTATAAATACATAAGGGGGGATATGATCTCCATGTATAAATACATAAGGGGGGATATGATCACCATGTATAAATACATAAGGGGGGATATGATCTCCACGTATAAATACATAAGGGGGGGATATGATCTCCACGTATAAATACATAAGGGGGGGATATGATCTCCACGTATAAATACATAAGGGGGGATATGATCACCATGTATAAATACATAAGGAGGGATATAATCTCCATGTACAAATACATAAGGGGGGATATGATCAACATGTATAAATACATAAGGGGGATATGATCTCCATGTATAAATACATAAGGGGGGATATGATCTCCATGTACAAATACATAAGGGGGGATATGATCACCATGTATAAATACATAAGGGGGGATATGATCACCATGTATAAATACATAAGAGGGGATATGATCTCCATGTATAAATACATAAGGGGGGATATGATCACCATGTATAAATACATAAGGGGGGATATGATCTCCATGTATAAATACATAAGGGGGATATGATCTCCATGAATAAATACATAAGAAGGGATATGATCTCCATGTATAAATACATAAGGGGGGGATATGATCACCATGTATAAATACATAAGGGGGGGATATGATCTCCATGTATAAATACATAAGGAGGGATATGATCTCCATGTATAAATACATAAGGGGGGGGGGATATTATCTCCATGTATAAATACATAAGGGGGGATATGATCTCCATGTATAAATACATAAGAAGGGATATGATCTCCATGTATAAATACATAAGGGGGGGATATGATCTCCATGTATAAATACATAAGGGGGATATGATCTCCATGTATAAATACATAAGGGGGAATATGATCACCATGTATAAATACATAAGGGGGGATATGATCTCCATGTAAAAATACATAAGGGGGGATATGATCTCCATGTATAAATACATAAGGGGGATATGATCTCCATATATAAATACATAAGGGGGGATATGATCACCATGTATAAATACATAAGGGGGGGATATGATCTCCGTGTATAAATACATAAGGGGGGATATGATCTCCATGTATAAATACATAAGGGGGGATATGATCTCCGTGTATAAATACATAAGGGGGGATATGATCTCCATGTATAAATACATAAGGGGGGATATGATCTCCATGTAAAAATACATAAGGGGGATATGATCTCCATGTATAAATACATAAGGGGGGATATGATCTCCATGTAAAAATACATAAGGGGGGATATGATCTCCATGTATAAATACATAAGGAGGGATATGATCTCCATGTATAAATACATAAGGGGGGATATGATCACCATGTAATACATAAGGGGGGGATATGATCTCCGTGTATAAATACATAAGGAGGGATATGATCTCCATGTATAAATACATAAGGGGGGATATGATCACCATGTATAAATACATAAGGGGGGATATGATCTCCATGTATAAATACATAAGGGGGGATATGATCTCCATGTAAAAATACATAAGGGGGGATATGATCTCCATGTATAAATACATAAGGGGGGGTATGATCTCCATGTATAAATACATAAGGGGGGATATGATCTCCATGTATAAATACATAAGGGGGGGGATATGATCTCCATGTATAAATACATAAGGGGGGATATGATCACCATGTATAAATACATAAGGGGGGGATATGATCTCCATGTATAAATACATAAGGGGGGATATGATCTCCATGTATAAATACATAAGGGGGGATATGATCTCCATGTATAAATACATAAGGGGGGGATATGATCTCCATGTATAAATACATAAGGGGGGATATGATCTCCATGTATAAATACATAAGGGGGGATATGATCACCATGTATAAATACATAAGGGGGGGATATGATCTCCATGTATAAATACATAAGGGGGGATATGATCTCCATGTATAAATACATAAGGGGGGATATGATCTCCATGTATAAATACATAAGGGGGGGATATGATCAACATGTATAAATACATAAGGGGGATATGATCTCCATGTATAAATACATAAGGGGGGATTTGATCTCCATGTATAAATACATAAGGGGGGATATGATCTCCATGTATAAATACATAAGGGGGGATATGATCACCATGTATAAATACATAAGGGGGGATATGATCACCATGTATAAATACATAAGAGGGGATATGATCTCCATGTAAAAATACATAAGGGGGATATGATCTCCATGAATAAATACATAAGGGGGGATATGATCTCCGTGTATAAATACATAAGGGGGGATATGATCTCCATGTAAAAATACATAAGGGGGATATGATCTCCATGTATAAATACATAAGGGGGGATATGATCTCTATGTATAAATACATAAGGAGGGATATGATCTCCATGTATAAATACATAAGGGGGGATATGATCTCCATGTAAAAATACATAAGGGGGGATATGATCTCCATGTATAAATACATAAGGAGGGATATGATCTCCATGTATAAATACATAAGGGGGGATATGATCACCATGTATAAATACATAAGGGGGGGATATGATCTCCGTGTATAAATACATAAGGGGGGATATGATCTCCATGTATAAATACATAAGGGGGGATATGATCTCCATGTAAAAATACATAAGGGGGGATATGATCTCCATGTATAAATACATAAGGGGGGATATGATCTCCATGTATAAATACATAAGGAGGGATATGATCTCCATGTATAAATACATAAGGGGGGATATGATCACCATGTATAAATACATAAGGGGGGGATATGATCATGTATAAATACATAAGGGGGGATATGATCATGTATAAATACATAAGGGGGGATATGATCTCCATGTATAAATACATAAGGGGGGATATGATCTCCATGTATAAATACATAAGGGGGGATATGATCTCCATGTATAAATACATAAGGAGGGATATGATCTCCATGTATAAATACATAAGGGGGGATATGATCACCATGTATAAATACATAAGGGGGGATATGATCACCATGTATAAATACATAAGGAGGGATATGATCTCCATGTATAAATACATAAGGGGGGGATATGGTCTCCATGTATAAATACATAAGGGGGGATATGATCACCATGTATAAATACATAAGGGGGGGATACGATCTCCATGTATAAATACATAAGGGGGGATATGATCTCCATGTATAAATACATAAGGGGGGGAATATGTTCTCCATGTATAAATACATAAGGGGGGGATATGATCTCCATGTATAAATACATAAGGGGGATATGATCTCCATGTATAAATACATAAGGGGGGGATATGATCTCCATGTATAAATACATAAGGAGGGATATGATCTCCATGTATAAATACATAAGGGAGACAAAGGGCGCTCCATCCACACACTCAGGGCACAGTAATGCGCAGGACACATATGATAGACACCGGTTCTGAGATAAGGCACCAAGTGAGTTTAATTACCACCTTCATCAGCCCCAGAACCCGGGTAATTCATGTGTGTCCTGAATTAAAGGGATGAGGTGGCAATTGCATGTGGGGCAAAGGGTGCCGTGTCATACCCGGCGCGCGGTGTGAATGAGGCCTAAGTACAAATGAAGAAAGATCTCAAAGAGATACACATCTGTAACTTCGGAGCAAATTTTCCTTAAAGGACTTTTGCCTGCGGCAACCACACAAAGTTCACCTTCCCACAGGTGAGACTGAAATCAGATGACAGAAGTGGCTCCCACTTCCTGCTCCAACTATTCCTACATTCTGCTTCAACTCCTCCCACTTCCTGCTCCAACTACTCCTACATCCTGCTCCAACTCCTCCCACTTCCTGCTCCAACTACTCCTACATCCCGCTCCAACTCCTCCCACTTCCTGCTCCAACTATTCCTACATTCTGCTTCAACTCCTCCCACTTCCTGCTCCAACTACTCCTACATCCTGCTCCAACTCCTCCCACTTCCTGCTCCAACTACTCCTACATCCCGCTCCAACTCCTCCCACTTCCTGCTCCAACTACTCCTACATCCTGCTCCAACTCCTCCCACTTCCTGCTCCAACTACTCCTACATCCTGCTCCAACTCCTCCCACTTCCTGCTCCAACTATTCCTACATTCTGCTTCAACTCCCTCCCACTTCCTGCTCTAATTGCTCCCACTCCCTGCTCCAACTACTCCTACATTCTGCTCCAACTCCTCCCACTTCCTGCTCCAACTATTCCTACATCCTGCTCCAACTCCTCCCACTTCCTGCTCCAACTACTCCTACATCCTGCTCCAACTCCTCCCACTTCCTGCTCCAACTCCTCCTAAATCCCGCTCCAACCCCTCCCACTCCCTGCTCCAACTCCTCCCACTCCCTGCTCCAACTCCTCCCACTCCCTGCTCCAACTCCTACTTCGTTCAACTCATCCCACTTTCTGCTCAAACTCTTGCCACTTCCTGCTCCAACTTCTCCCACTTCCTGCTCCAACTCCTCCCACTTCCTGCTCAAACTCTTGCCACTTCCTGCTCCAACTCCTCCCACTTCCTGATCCAACTCCTCCCACTCCCTGATCCAACTCCTCCCACTCCCTGCTCCAACCCCTACTTAATTCAACTCATCCCATTTTCTGCTCCAACTCCTCCCACTTCCTGCTCAAACTCCTCCCACTTCCTGCTCAAACCCTCCCACTCCCTGCTCCAACTCTTCCCATTTACTGTTCCAACTCCTCCCACTTCCTGCTACAACTCCTCCCACATCCTGTTTCAACTCCTCCTACTATATTCTAAAGCAGAAATGTCAGAACATTGGAGGGAATTAAATAAAACCAATAAAGCCTCTGCACCGTTTTTCTGGTGTTAATCATTTTGCGCCAACTTAATAAAAACATCTGCGACACTTTTGGTTGTGACAGCGACTTGTGAACCAGGTGCAGGCAGTTCTGATTTGCTCCTCTGCTACATTGTGACGCCCCAAATTCAAACACTTTGTATTGGAGGAAAGTGGAGCTCAGAGACTCTTTTGGTGCACAGATAAAGTGTCTCACGTTCTAAAAGTGCCACAAAATATGAGGTCCAGGTTCTAGGTCGGTCCATGAATTTGGCATGCCCTGCCCCACTTTTCGTTCTCATGAGTTCCAGGAATTGTCTATAAATGGCGACACAGAACATGGCTGAGCCAGAGAACCGGACCGGCCAAACAAGACTTCATCTACATTTTATATCCTCACTGCCGGCAGGATTAGCACTGGATCTACGCGTTTTATATGTTTGAGATTTCCCCATCCTTCTTCTGGAGTCAATACTAATATCTCAAATTTATTCCACTTTCAGTGCCTGCTGTCACCTAGACTAGAAATGATTGTAAGCTCTTGTGAATAGGACCCTCCTAAAATATTGTAACTGTATATTATACAGTGCTGTATAGACTGGGACCATATAAATCCTGTATAATAACAATGAGAAATATCCCCAGCAGGAACAAAAAAATCATAACCCTTCCCCACTCCACCCAAAACCAGAAGTCACGGTGAAGATGCCCATTAGTGGGGTCGCCTCTCCTTAATATTACGATGTAGGAGAGATTCCCTATGTATAGAAGATCTCACACCTGTCCTCCAGTGATCCGCTCTGATCACTGCCTCCTCCAATCAGAGGATCCAAAACACAAGCCTGGGGCCCAACAAAGGGCCTAACTAACCCCAACGCCGAGCCAAGACAAAAATGGCCGACATCATAAGCACAATGGGGACATTGATCAATCAGGCCGCATCTCCTTCAGTCTCTGCATTGGGTTCATCGTAGATCGGGGACCCCTGTGCCTGGAATCCCAGAAAGCCAACTGCAAACGTCCACAACGTGTCATAGAAAGGCAACAGATTTTCACCTCTGAACAGACTCACCATGTGGGGGGGGGGGGGGGGGTCATTCTGAGGAAGGAATTCTGTAACCTTGTGGTAAATTGCGCTCATGGCTCCGGTTTATTTTCACCTCGCTGTGGGACAGAATCTGTTCCACAGCTGGGATAGAATTCAGAGAGAACAGGACCGGCCCATATGGACCATACCACTAGATTCTTCACCTTTTATATGTCCACAGCACTGCTACAGAGATTTCAGCTGGACATCCAGGGAACGAATTTCAGCCTTTCCCGAAGAAGCCGCTTGCTCAGTGACCGTCCCACCCGACATCCCTTCATGGGAAAAAATCAAAGAGAGCCCAGGGTGAACATGCCAACCCCCCCCCCCCCCCACAAGATGTATGAGTACTTTGTGTCTGAAAAAATACCTCCCCCACCCCCCCCCCCCAAAAAAAAAAAAAAATCAAGCACGAACCTGCAGGTTTACCCCTGAGCATAACCTCCCCCTCCTCGCACTGCCCTGCTGAAATCCCCCCATCCCACTTCAAATTCTCTCACTCCCCAATGCCAGCCCCCCCACCCAAAAAACAGAATTCCTCCTAGCACAAATCTTCCACCTCAAATTTCCCCTCCTATCTCAAACACCCCCCCCCCCCCACACACAATCATCCCCACTAGCACAATTTCTCCCCTCCACTCCTAAAATAAAAAATCCCTCCACCATCTGACCTCTTCTAGCACAAACCTCCCAAATACCTCCTGGCACAAATCCTCTCCTCCCCTCCACCTTTCCAATATAAATCCCACTTTTTCCTAACAACCCCCCAAATTTCCTGTCCTAGAACAATATTTACCCCCTGCCATCCCCAAATTCCCCCTCCCAATAAAAAACTGTCACCCTCCAATCTCTTTGTGGCGCCCCAACCTCACATGATACTACAATGCCCAGGGCCGCTGCCTCTCCAGCCCACCCCTTATCCCGGCCCTGACCACATGTGAGACTTTCAGAGCCTAGATGGATAGAAGGGCCAAAAATTCAAAGAGCACATTTAGGTTGTCTAGGGCAATGGTCCTCAACCCTGGTCCTCAGGGCCCACTAACAGGCCAGGTTTGAAAGATAACTGAAATACATCACAGGTGATATAATTTGCTGCTCAGTGATTGCAGTACTCTAGTCTGCATCTCCCCAAGGTAATACTTAAAATCTGGCCTGTTAGTGGGCCCTGAGGACCGGAGTTGAGGACCACTGGTCTAGGGCATAAATTGCACATCTAATTTCTAACCTATCAGACAATACGATAAAGGTTCTATATGCTATACAACTTAGTCTAGAACGAATATATTCAACCCCAACCACAGCAGTGGGGGTCAACTAAGCCATCTTCCACTTCTTCCCCTTTAAACGAGACAAGGGCGTCCTTTGTCACCACTCATGTTCATTCACGCCTTGGAACCCTTTCTAAGACGCATGTCCGAATGTCTACATAGTGGACTTCTCCATCCATTGCTCACAAGTCGCAGCATTTGCAGATTTATTCATTCTTGTCACTGCCCCACAAACTAACCTTCCCAATCTACTTGTGGAACGGAAGACTTATGGGACCCAGTCTAATTTCCCAATCAACTACCATAAATCACAAGTCCTTAATATCACGCTTTCTCCCGCCCACCGAGCTGCCATCACCAAGTGGGCACCCGACAATATCACTTATCTAGGAGCACAAATTACCCAAACAATAGTCCAGATTATCACTGCAAACTTTCCATCTATCCTTTGTGATATCAAACAAGATCTCCGAAATTGGAGTAAATCCTCATAAACCTGCTTTGGTAGAAATGAGATTTTGAAAATGAACGTATTGCCTCGGCTATTCTACATATTTCAAACGTTTCCAGTTTTGATACTAATTCTATTTCTGTGATCTCTTGGAACTTCTGTGTTCCTGGTTTAAGTTTAATCCAGTCCAAGGGGATCCCTCAAATTGCGGCTTCTATCTCTAAACCATCCTGGTGAAATTATCAAGGGGCCCATCTAGTCAAGGTTTCGAAATATCCCCTAAACCAGGGGTGTCAAACTCAATTTCATTGCGGGCCGCATCAGCATTATGGTTGCCCTCAAAGGGCCAATTATATCTGTAAGATTAGATGTCCAGAGCACCCCACCCCCCTTACATGAGATGTCATGAGCCCAACCACCATCAAAAGTCGAGTCACCCACCCTTCCTTACATCACAATGCACCCCCTTACACTCTTATATGAGCAGAGATGTATAGTAACTAAGTAGAACTACTTCACTACTGTACTAAGTACGGAAAGGCGGTATCTGTACTTTCCTGGAGTAGAATTTTTTTCTCCTACTTCCACTTTTACTTCACTACATTTTTTCAATGATTTTAATACTTCTACTCCGATATTTTTTTTTTGTGCTGCATAGTTACTCGTTACAATTATAAAAATTACCACTGCCAGAACAGTAGATGGAAGTTTCATGAAGCTGAAAACATTGTGTATTATCAGCGCATAGGAAAATAAATGCTACTGTATGTATAAATAAAAGCTGCATTTGAAATAATAAAAAACAATATGATGTTCAAACTTTTGACTTCTTTATTTAATAACTACATAGCACAGTACTTGTACTTTTACTGTCAGTACTTGAGTAGCAAAATTTAAAAAAAAACTACTTGCAATACTTAAGTACAAAAAATGTTGAATACTTTAGTACTTCTACTCAAGTCACTTTTTGATCAAGCGCTTCCACTTCTACTCAAGTCACTTTTTGATCGAGCACTTCCACTTCTACTCAAGTATGGGTCTCGAGTACTTTATACAACTCTGTATATGAGAGGTCAAGAGCCCAACCACATTCAAAAGTCAAGAGTCACCCACCCTTCCTTACATCACAATGCACCCCCTTATCTTGTGCTGCTGTCAGGAAGATGTGGGTGGATCTGGGAAGAAGTCCAGGGTCTGAAGGAGAACCAGAGGAGGGCTGGAGTCAGAGGCAAAATGGTGTTGCGGCTGCACAGAGCGGGGCAGGATCTGTAGGAGTTCTGCCCTCCTCTCTGCTGCGGACGGCTGAGAATGGGAAAGGGGCAGACAAGCCTTTCTGCAGCTGCACAGGGGAGTGCAGGATCTGGCTAAGGAATTATGTCCTCTCTGCTGCTGACTACTGAGACACGGTGGGGGCAGAGACAAGAAGGGTGCTGCAGGAGAGGTGTGAGGGCCACATGAAATGGCCCTGGGGGGCCGCATTCGGCCCGCGGGCCTTGAGTTTGACACCTGTGCCCTAAACTGTAATTATACCCTTCTTGCCTCCCATGGATATAAATAAAGGCTAGCAAACCACTACTCTCCCACCCCATTATTGACCCTGCTTCCTCCACAGCCTAGATCTTCACACCTCCTGCTGGCCAGATCTCATGACCTCGGTCTTGGGAAACCGACAAAAGTTTTCATGGGGCTGCATGTAAGGAGAACTACAATTAGGAAAGTTTTGGAGCCAAACTGTCACTTGCTCTCAGATAGGGATCAACTGTTGTTGAGGTAAACACTGCTCTCAACATCCCGGGTCAGAGACAAAGTATAACTAAAGGCAAAACTTTTTGTTTAGTGTTGGATGGAGTGGAGAGGGATTATTATTATTATACAGGATTTATATAGCGCCAACAGTTTGCTCAGCACTTTACAATGTGAGGGAAGACAATACAATTCAATACAGGAGGAATTAGAGGGCCCGGCTCGTTAGAGCTTACAATCTAGAAGGGAGGGTCAAGTGAAACAAAAGGGAATAACCGTGGGGGATGGGTTGATGGAGAAAATGGAGGTATATTAGTTAGGTGTGGGTAGGATAGGCTTCTCTGAAGAGGACGGTTTTCAGAGATCACCGAAAGGTAATAGAGTATGATATAATCAGACAGATAAGGGATGAGGCCCCGTCAGATTTTATCGCTGTCTGTATCCCCGTTAGGGGAGATTCACCCTCTCTATTTGTCACATTTACCATTATCCTTAAAAGTAAAAGAAAATCCCAAATATTGGGTTGTCCCCAGAAAAGTAACAGAGGAGAAATCTTCCAATACTAGTTAGGGGGGGCCCTAAAGAATTTTATTCACTTGCACAAATTTCCTCTCACTTCTTGTTTAGCTATGGGATAGGAAGTATAGAGAAATCTCTGCAATGGGACATAGATGGCGGATGGGTTCTAACCCTTCATTACTCCATCCAAAAAAGAAAAAAAAAAGTTTTGCCTATAGTTCCACTTTAATATCTGAGAATAAAGGAATGTCCTCAAATGCATTTTCTGCACTTTACTGTAAATCTTCTCAAAACCAATCCACCCAAAACCGAGCTTATAATTTTTCCTCCACCACGTGCCCCTTCCCCCGATTTCTCCGTCAATATCGATGGCATTACTATCAGCCCATCCCCACATGCCAAGGTCTTAGGTGTTGTCCTGGACTCTGAACTCTCCTTCACCCCACATCCAATTGCTGTCCAAATCTTGCCGCCTCAACCTCCGCAACATCTCCAAAATACGCCCCTTCCTAACCAAAGACACAACAAAGCTCCTAGTTCACTCTCTGGTCATCTCCGCCTCGACTACTGCAATTCCCTTCTCATTGGCTTACCTCTACATAGGCTCCTCCCCCCTTCAATCCATCATGAATGCTGCCGCCAGACTCATCCACCTTACCAATCGCTCAGTGTCCGCCGCTCCTCTCTGTCATCCCTCCACTGGCTTCCGCTCACCAAACGAATCAAATTCAAAATACTTACAACATCTTACAAAGCCATCCACAGCTTAGCCCCCAACTACATCACTAGCCTCGTCTCAAAATACCAACCTAATCGCTCTCTTCGTTCCTCTCAATACCTCCTGCTCTCTAGCCCCCTCGTCACCTCCTCCCATGCTCGCCTCCAGGACTTTTCCAGAGCCTCTCCAATCCTATGGAACTCCTTACCCTTATCTGTCCGATTATCTCCCACTCTATTAGCTTTTAGGCGATCTCTGAAAACCCTCCTCTTCAGAGAAGCCTATCCTACCCACACCTAACTAATATACCTCCATTTTCTCCATCAACCCATCCCCCACGGTTATTGCCTTTTGTTTCACTTGACCCTCCCTTCTAGATTGTAAGCTCCAATGAGCAGGGCCCTCTAGTTCCTCCTGTTTTGAATTGTACTGTAACTGTATTGTCTTCCCTCACATTGTAAAGCGCTGAGCAAACTGTTGGCGCTATATAAATCCTGTATAATAATAATAATAATAAATCTTCCTTGACATATCACACATACTAGCAGAGTCCTTGGCGCAGAACGCCACATGTGAGATTGGATATTCTATAGCACTAATTTCAGCGCAGAGCTCAAATACACCCCTTTGAAGCCATCTCCCCTCTACATCTCCTCTCCTGAGGAGCACCAAAGTTGGGACCATTTCCCTATCATACTAAGCTTACAACATTTATCTTCCATCACATCACAGGACCCGCGGCTGAGAGTCTGGGGGGTCAAGGTGCTCTCATTAGTATACCGGTCTCTAGCCAACAATGTCCTTTCCATAGCTCTGCCCAGCGGGGCACACTCAGAGATGGCACAATCATTTCCAGGCTTCCACACTTACTCATATTAGACAGATGACTCTGTCCAAGGCCTTATGCACCCAGTTGCAGGACCTGGGGAGACAGGGTGACTACTGCTATTCCAACTATCTTCTGTACCACCGCGCCTGGGACTGCAAAAGGGCCCTTTAGATCAATACTGCAGGGGACTACATCTTAGCAGCTCTGTAGTTCCTCACGCCAATGTCCCATCTACCAGCCCAGGCATTTATATGTGCACTGACTCCACCAATTACTGCACTAGTGGAAGGATGTCCCTAAAATGGGAGCGAACATAACTTTCTCTTTACCATGCCACAATAGGAACAGAGCCATCTAGTGGCAAGCAAGCTAACTCCACCTGCCAACATGCATGTAGCTAACAAACTCAGCCTTAAGGACTTTTTAATCAATGCAAATGTCAAACAAATTCAGAGAAGAGAACATTAGATCCTCCGCTAGATGTGTGGAGACTTGTTCAACTGCCACACCTTCTGTCTTCAGTTCTCCCCCCCCATACAATGTTTGAAAGAGTTTACTCTTACAGTACAGGACAACTCTCCATCTCTCTTGCATACTAATCTCTAATTGCACCTCCAGACTACTCTACACCAACATTTCTCTCGAAATCAGAGAGACCTTAACGTCTCCCTCTCTCTAGAACAAAGAGATGACTTTATTTCCTCAATCGCCCATCACCAGATTTCAGCAAAATCCTAATGAGGTTGTAAAGAACCCCCACAGTGCTTTATAAAATCTGCCCACATGCTTCTAGTTCCTGTTGAAGATGTGGAGATGCCGAAGGGACCTTGTTGCATCTTTTGCAAAGTTTAGAGAGTTTTGACAAATGGTCCGAAAACCTCATCTGTAAACTTACAGATGCTGAGATTGGTGAAGAACCAGTGGCCTTCATTCTCCATCTCTTCACCCTCTCTAGATGCATCCCCACCCCCTAGAGACAAGAACCACCCCAACTCTCAGCTTATGGTTTTCTATGATAAATGAGATCAAACACATGGAGGACCTGTCGTCTTCTCTCCAAGACTAGGAGGAAACATTTAAGCCTTGTACACACGCACCGATTGTTGGCCGACCGATCGGCCGTCTTTTGTCCAGTATTGTAGTGTTGGTTGAAATGTGCTCTAGACTTGCACTGGACTTTTGTTGGCTGACAGAAACCAACTTCAGAAGTGATGTCATGTGATGGTTTACTTTCCGTGTTTTTTCTTCTCTGAGCATGCCCAGTCTTGCTCATCACATTTTTGTCTGCCGAAATCTGTACTGACTGATGAACAATCGGCCGTTCTGTTGACGGCGAACAAAAATTTTATAGCATGCACACCAGATTTTGTTCGGCCGAAAAGTCGCAGTCGGTTGTCGGAAGCATCATACTAACAAGCCGACAATCGGCCGATCGGACGTTTGCCGAAAATTCACGGCCAACAATCGGTGCGTGTGTACGGGGCTTTAGACGGTTCTATGTCTTTTTACATGGCTGGAGAGTGTAGCATGGCCATGGATTGTTTAACAAAACCGAGGATTGATTATCGAGGTGCTTCTATACTGCCAGACGCCATACCAGGTACAGAACTGGGAGATTTTCAGACTTTTTGCTCTCTGAAGAACAATAAAGTGCAGAAGTACAGAAAACATGTCAATGCCATCATAGTGCATCTCAGGTTGTAGACATGGATCTGCTTTACTTTCATTTCTCAAATACATCTGCTCATGTATAGCTAGTCTAAGATTTGGCAAGGTTGGTGGCATCAGCTGTGAAGCTCTGATGGCATTTTGGCAATTACTGCACAGTAAACAAAACTATACAATAAACATAAAATGACCCTACTGGCCTTTAACAAATGTCCCTGCTGCTTACACTGCACTGAGTTTCTTCTATCCTGGGGCCTAGAGCTAAGAAAGGCTGAAAATAATATGGCGCAGAACAGGTCCCTCTAACAAAGCCCCATAACTTAACCTTACCTCCCACATGTGGCTATTCATGTGCCGTCACAGTCCACCGCTTCTATACAGTTACTACGTTCCTGCACCTCCAACCTTGGGTACTGACCTATCAGCACCCCGCAATCTGCTTCACAGGCATCAAATCAGAAGATGAAATGGAGCCGCACTAAATTTGTGTTCATCCATATGGTGCAAAGTCAGATGGACCTGAACTACCAACGCATTTCACCCAATAATGAACCCGATCAGAGTCAATATGTGTGCCATGGTGGGGTGGTATTCCTTGCCCACAGCACCCTAATACAGGGAACAGTAGCATCCAATTTACACAGCATGCTGTGTATTGTGAGATAAACTAATAATAGGCACTCCAAGACATTTCCCTCATTAAATATATAATTAATAAATGTAAAGGGCGTCAAAAATTTGCCACAGTAAAGGAGGGGGGGGGGGGGTATACCAGTACAATATCAGGAGGAAATACCAGCCCCTTTTCTAAAGACAAGGAGTTTCAGTTTATGAACTAGTCCTTGAGAGATTGATCCAACAGTCATTATTCCTATACAGGATTTCATCACCAACAAAAGTCACCAATATCAGCACTTGGTCCCATGACCATTTTAGTCTATGCATCTGTTCGCATCTAATACTAATATATATATATATATACTAGCAATTAATGACATTATGGGTCTTATTTGTACTGTTTAGTGGAAGGTGAGGGGCTGGTTGAATGTTTGTTCTTGTCCTTGGTACCATTTTAGTTTCACGTCATCGTGCATGGATCTTTTGATATGGTTTTTGTGTGATCATTTTTCAATAAAGTATTCACATTTTAGATATCCAGTGAGTGTTTGATCACTATTTTCAATTCATTGTGGATTGGGTGGTACAGAATATTTATAGCAGTTTCTTTCACTGAGTATTCATGCTGTGTATTGTGTCAAACTCAAAATGCATGAGACGCCTTAACATGCTTTATGCTGCAATGTGTTAGCGTATGCGCAATATGGGAACGGGGCTGAAGAGTTGATGGGAACATTGGAAATTATATTGAAAATAGAACTTGATAAAGTAACACAACATCAGTAAGTAAAACACCTCGGAGTTTACAGAGACCCGGCCAGTATCTAAAAACCTCCCCCGAGTTCCCTGCAAGGCAAGAACTCTTAAGTTGGCCTTAGAAGGACCAAAACCAATGGAGTTCTGTCCCTGATACTTTTTTTTAATTTGCACTAACATCCACATTTTCAGGACAAGCTTTTGGGATGTACCCCCCCCCCCCCTTCAAGGTCCGAGAAGCAAAATAAAAATAGATTGAAATTTGGTCAGTTTAGCAGGGACAAGACAAACTTTGATCTCTATCTGTAGCGGTTAGACTTCTGTTGAACGGGAATGTTGGAGAGTTCATTCGATCGGTGGCTGCAGCACTGATCAGTGTATTCTGACAGCAGCGGAGTCACCTGTCTGGATGGAGGAATAGGTTCTTGACAGATATTGAAAAAAAAAAAAATCATCTGACTACCCCATAATGCACGGCCAAAAAAAAAAAAAACCCTTCGCCTGCTCAATCATTTCTCATAGGAAGCAGAGATCCTCCAATGTTCATGTACTGGAGAGGAGAACTCTATCCAATGAGTGTGACAGGGATTGTGCAGAGCCGTGACAATTTCAATGTCAAATTTGGATTTAGTCTTAACAAAAATGCCATTTTAGTTTGTGTTGTATTTTAGTAATCTAAATGGTTTTAGTCGTATTTTAGTCTACTAAAACCTATCAGGTTTAGTTACATTGTAATGCAGTATTAACCTCCCTGGTGGTGCCAAAAGTGGTAACCCCCGAGCCACACTCAGGATTACCCCAGAATTCCACTCACCTTTCTGTGTAATTCCCTGCAGTCCCCTCCTACCATCCTCACACTCTGTCCCGCTGTGTACTCGGCCGATGCCGGCACCTGCCTTCCGGTTCCCTCCTGCGAGCGTTGAGACGCAGGGGGGTGGAACCGGCGGCAATTTCAAAAATGTAAATCCACCAAATGAGATGATAGAAAGCTGTGATTGGATTACACTGTATCATCCCATTTCACCACAGGATTTCACCTGGTGAATTTTCCAGTGCCCTGCCTGTGCTTTTCCAGTTCTTTGTGCCTGGAAAATAGAGAACGACCATGGCGTCCAAAAAGCGTTCTTTTTGCGCAAAATCGCTTTTAGACGAACTGGAAAACAGCGACAGAGAAACGGAGTTACTTGAAGAACTGAGTGATTGGTGGGAAAATTGGTCATCGGGTACGGAAAGTGAGGGCAGCGATGATTCTGATGTCTCTTTCTGGCACATCGCTCTGTTGGAAATTCTGAAGAATCGTTTGATAAACTTCCCAAATTCCACATCTATGTGCCAGAAAGAGACATCAGAATCGTCGCTGTCCTCACTTTCCGTACCTGATGACCAATTTTCCCACCAATCGCTATTGCTCAGTTCTTCAAGTAACTCTGTTTCACTGTCGCTGTTTTCCAGTTCGTCTAAAAGCGCTTTTTTTTTTGCACAAAAAGAACGCTTTTTGGATGCCATGGTCGTTCTCTATTATCCAGGCACAAAGAACTGGAAAAGCATAGGCAGGGCACTGGAAAAGTCACCAGGTGAAATCCTGTGGTGAAATGGGATGATACAGTGTAATCCAATCACAGCTTTCTATCATCTCATTTGGTGGATTTACATTTTTGAAATTGCCGCCGGTTCCACCCCCCTGCGTCGCAACGCTCGCAGGAGGGAACCAGAAGGCAGGTGCCGGCAATCAGCCGAGTACACAGCGAGAGGATGGTGGGGGAGGATGGCGGGAGGACGGAGAGTGGATGGTGGGGGAGGACAGCGGGAGGACGGCGGGGGATCGCAGGGGAAGGGAACCGGAAGACAGGTGCCGGCATATGCCGAGCACACAGTGGGAGGACGGCGGGGGGGGGGAGGACAGCGGGGGATCGCAGGGGAAGGGAACCGGAAGACAGGTGCCGGCATCTTCCGAGCACACAGCGGGAGGATGGCGGAGGGAGGACAGCGGGGGATCGGAGGGGAAGGTGAGTTTTAAAATATAAAACAACAGATTTCTATACAAAACAATGTACCGCTTTTAGCACAGAAATCCGGACATAATCAGACCACCAGGGAGGTTAAAGAATTTCTCCAGAATTTCCGATCTCATTCCATCCTCCGGGAGTAACAACGTAACAAGATTATTTCTGGTATGAAGGGTTGAACTCGCACCACACACAGATTTAGCCGTTGTGATATCGAACGTCTTTTTAAATAAAATTCGTAAACAAAAATGTTTTTTGACAAACAGAAGAACAACTTTAAAATATAAAACAAACCTGTGGCAGCTTAGTAGACGCCCCCTACGTGGAAGTGCAATAAATGTTTAAACGCTGATATGTTATTATAGGCGGGGGATAGAATGGCGTTGCTGATTTAGGCCGGGTTCACACTGGTGTGGATTGGACGAGGGTTTCCCCACATTCAATTCACATAACAGGTGAGTGTGCCGGGCCCCCAATGGTTCACACATCTGCTGGGCGACTGCGGAGCAGATTGCACAGCGGTCCTGTGTGTCTTTGGCTCCATTTCAGGCAAAAATTCAGGCCTGATTCATCCCTGAAACGGAGTACAGGGACGCGCCGGACCCCTGCTTGTGAGCCACGTCCCAGCCTTGGAGAAGGCCGGCAGAGCCGTGTTCATTTTGATGTCAAATTTGGATTTCGTTTTAGTCGTAGCCTTTGGACTAAAATACCATTTTAGTTTTAGTCGTATTTTTAGTCTCCAGTCCCAGTGTTCATTACGCAGATGAAAATTTCAGTAACACATTCCCATCAGATTTCAGACTTAGCAGGAACATTGATCTCACACTCCGAACGTTCTATAAACGCTCGTGTAATGCGGCCACAACATTTCCGGGGGCATTTAATTTATAGACGTTCAGAAATTACTTTTCCAGGGAATCCGATGAGGGCTGTAAGAAGTTGGAATACGATGACTTTGTCTCGGTTTTCCAACACTGGTTGGATGAGAAGTGCGGTGCTGATATTTGTGAACTGTTGTTCGGTCCCACACAGATCGGTTATGTTTTAACAGTCAGGGGAGGGGAGAGCTGATGTGCAGAAGGTCTGTAAGGCTCGGACTGTTATCATTCAGACTCCGGATTATTCGATCTTTAGGATGGAATGCTAGTTGAGTAAAATATAAAAGGAAAAACACGGCTGAACTTGTAAATTCCTTTTATTAAACATGCCACTTTTCACAGATTTCCCTCGGGAAGCACAGAAAGTATTTGTTTCAGATCTAACACTATAAATTGGGGAACCGTCACCATAATAAAGATTCGGTAGTAAGTGAACGGCTGTAAAAGCAAAAGACCACACAGGGGGGAAAACACCTGCAGCACACAGCAAACCCCACCTGCCCAGGTGTCTTCTCATCACATTGCGGATGGAGGGGGGAGGGGGAGGACATCAAACATGGCGACCAATGGAGAGACGCCACACGCAGGGGCCCCAGCAAAGGGGATTTGCAGGCACTTTGAACTGCGATGTCAAACTTCCGTAACTTTATTACAGTGACAATGACAGACATTGTATACAGAGGAGGCGGGACCACAAATTATCTATACACCCCCCCGCCCCCCGGGCCAATGGATTGACATTTACATAAAATACAAATATTGAAAAAAAAAAAAAAAACAGCAATACCTGAGAATTTAGGGTTATTTTCAGAATAAGTTAAAGGGTAACTCCACTCTTATGGGAAAATAATAGTAATATTATAGTGTGTACAATTGCTACACAAGTCCGATTCGCAATTGAATGTTATTAAAAATTCCCTTTCCTTATCAATCTGCAGCTGCTGTAATTTCCTGTAAAATGCAATATGGCTGCCAGGAGGATGTATACAGAGCCCCGCCCCCCAGAAATGTAATTTCCTGCTTGTGTGATTGGCTCACGGATTTTCCCAGAAGTCTGCACTGAGATACAAGTCAGATTTCCAGCATCCCCTGCAACAAAAAACTGAATTTTTGTAAAATCTTACCGTAAAATTCCTTTCTCTGAGTCCTCCGACAGTCGCCGCCCATTCACACAGTCTTCACTTATGTGTATTGACTTCATCTCCACAGGAGTTTCTAGGTATAAGACTTGTAAAAGAACAATAAATCTACATAGTCACACCCATGGGGGCTGTCCTACTAGTCCAATACCCCCCTGCAATAGCCAACCCAATTCAGTTTGGTCGCAAGCAGTGAAAGTGTATAAAAAAAGACCCCAAAAAGAGGGGCGGGGGCGGCGACTGTCGGAGGACTCAGAGAAAGGAATTTTACAGGTAAGATTTTTAAAAAATTCAGTTTTCTCTTACGTCCTCCGACAGTCGCCGCCCATTCACAGTCTTCACTTATGGGGATGTCCCAAAGCAGTGTAGACATGAGGGGTGGGGAACACAACCGCCAGAAAGGCAACTTAGTACCCACGTCAGAGAAAGGAACCTTACATGTACAAGAAGGTAACCTTCTGGGTAACAAAAAACAAAGGCTCAACATGAGCAACAACCCAGGAAAACAAATAACCAAAGAGGAAAATACCCCAATAGCCAGGAACCCGGATAAAACCAGGGTTTCCGAAGGAACAGCCGCACAGAGCACTTTGCGGCCAAAAGAGGCATCAGCTGATGGCAGAACATCAATTTTGTAGAATTTTGAGAAAGTGTGCGCCGACGACCAAGGCGCAGCCTTGCACACTTGGGCCACCGAGGGCTGATGCCGATAGGTCCAGGACGTACTCATCGACCTTGTAGAGTGCGCCTTGACAGGGAAGGGAGGAACCCGATCCCGCAACGAATAGGCCTGTACAATGGTCTGTCTGATCCATTTGGCAATGGTTGCTGCAGACGCAGCCATACCCTTCCGAGGTCCCTCAGGAAGGACAAACAAAGAATCCGATTTCTGAAAGGATTCAGTCGACGACAGGTAGACCCTGATCGCCCGGACAACATCCAAGGCATGTAAAGCAACCTCCTTTGGATGCTTGGGATTCGCGCAAAGCAAAGGCAAAACAATGTCCTCATTTAGGTGAAATTCCGAAACCACCTTCGGCAGGAAGGACTGATTAGGTCGCAAGACCACCTTATCCCTATAAACCACCAGGTAAGGTGAGCGGCAAGACAAGGCCACCAACTCTGACACCCTGCGCGCAGAGGTGATCGCCACCAAAAAAGCCACCTTTTTTGATAACCTAGGCAACGAGATTTTCCTGATGTTTTCAAACGGGGGAACTCTGTAACACGGACAGAACCAAGTTCAAGTCCCATGGAGGCAAAGGCTCCTTCCTAGGAGGGGCCAAGTGCCGCACACCTTGAATAAAGGTGCGAATTAAGGAATGAGATGCCACAGGGCGTTGGAAAAGAACAGCCAGGGCAGAGACCTGACCTTTAATCGTGGCCAGCGCAAGGCGCTGGTCCACCCCAGTTTGGAGGAAACCTAACACTCTCGAGTAAGAACGAGGAGAGAAACCCCTTGACTCACACCAGGCAAAATAAGCTTTCCAAGTACGGTAATAAATCTTACCAGAGGAGGCTTTTCTAGCCTTGATCAAAGTAGGAATAACCTCTGAGGAGAGACCCCTGTCTCTCAGGACCTGGCTTTCAACAGCCAGGCCGTTAAAGCCAGCGACTGTAAAGCAGGATGGAAGATCGGTCCCTGAGACAGCAGATCTTCTCGCATTGGCAGCCGCCATGGAGGCTCTACGGCCAGGTGAACGATGTCCGCGTACCAAGACCGGCGAGGCCAGTCTGGTGCCACCAGAATCACCAGTGATGGGTCCGTCGCCAACCTGCGAAGGAACCTGGACAACAGCTGAAGCGGAGGAAAGGCATATATCAGACGATACTGACGCCAGGTCACCACCAGCGCATCCGAGGCGTCTGCCAGAGGATTGCGCGTTCTTGCCACAAATCTTTCCACCTTGTGGTTCAGCCGAGACGCAAACAGATCCACATACGGGGATCCCCACTTCGCACACAGCATTTGAAACACCTCGGGGTGTAGGGACCATTCCCCCTGGTCCAAGGTCTGGCGGCTCAGATAGTCGGCCTGCCAGTTCTCCACACCCGGAATGTGAACTGCCGACAACGCCGGGACATGAGTCTCAGCCCAAGACAGAATACCGGTTACCTCCTGGGCCGCCCGGGCACTCCTGGTGCCCCCTTGGTGGTTGATGTAAGCCACCGCAGTGGCATTGTCCGTCTGCACCCGCAGAGGACGGCCCTCGAGACTTTTCGACCAGTGGAGCAGGCACAGCCTGACTGCCCTCAATTCCAAAATGTTTATCGGAAGGGAGGATTCCTCCTTCGACCAGGTGCCCTGGGCAGACAGGTTGCCCAAGACGCCACCCCAGCCCAACAGGCTGGCATCCGTGGTCACTACCGTCCACAGAATTGGCCGGAAGGATTTTCCGTCCGACACTGCCGGGGACTGAAGCCACCACAAGAGATCCATTCTGGTCTGGGGACTCAGAGACACCCTCAGGTCCAAGGACTGAGGCAGTCTGTCCCACCTGGCGAGGATCTCCGCCTGGAGAGATCTCGTGTGAAACTGGGCAAATGGTATCGCCTCGAAGGCTGAGACCATCAACCCCAGGGACCGCATACAGGTCCTGAGTGACGAGGATTAGTTGTCCCTGAGGGACCTGACCTCGTTCTGCAGAGTCCGGAGCTTGTCCTCCGGCAAGAACACCTTTGCTTGAGCAGGGTCCAGAACCATCCCCAGATACTGGAGACGAACCGAAGGCGACAAGGTCGACTTCTGAACGTTGATCGTCCAACCCAACTCCTGAAGCGTCTGGACCGTAGTGGACAGATCGCGCAGCAGGTCCTGACTGGCACTCGATCTTAACAGAAGATCGTCCAGGTATCCCAAGACTGCGATGCCCTGTGCCCGCAAAAGGCCCAGAACCTGGTAAAGACCCTTGGAGCCGAAGCGAGACAGAAAGGCAACGCCACAAACTGGTAATGATCCTCCGCGATCGCAAAACGGAGGTACCTCTGATGACCCTTGAAAATGGGGATGTGCAGATACGCTTCCTTCAGGTCTATGGAAGTCAGGAACTCTTCCGGATTCAGGGAGGCCACCACTGAACGGAGTGACTCCATGCAAAATATTTGAACACGCACAAAGCGGATGAGTGCTTTTAAGTCCAGAATAAGACGCATTTTGCCCTCCTTTCAGGGCACAGTGAACAGATTTGAATAGAAACCCCGAAACCTGTCCCGATGAGGAACTGGGACAATCACCCCCTGAGCGAGAAGATCCTGCACCGCCTGATGTCAAATGAAGATTTGAGGGAAATAATCTGTTTGCCGGTCTCGAAAGAAATTCGATCTTGTACCCTGACCGAATGATTTCCTGAACCCACCTGTCCGGGATTTGGAGCAGCCAAGGTTGTAGGAAACCACGCAAACGTCCCCCCACCCCTGTAACGGGTGAGGGCGCCCCTTCAGGCAGAGGCGGACTGAGCTGCCGCACCGGCCTGGCCGGATTTTTGTTTTCCAAACCAGGGCTTTTTCGGATTACCTTGGCCCTTGAAGGGTTTCCCCTTGTCCTGCGCCCTGAAAGCACGAAAGGACCCCTCAGTAGGTTTAAAGGATGGGCCCCG
Organism: Pelophylax lessonae; assembly: GCF_965119305.1. Classification (NCBI taxonomy): domain Eukaryota; kingdom Metazoa; phylum Chordata; class Amphibia; order Anura; family Ranidae; genus Pelophylax; species Pelophylax lessonae. Next base: position 96,684 of record NC_138771.1, on the reverse strand, counting down.
CTTACCGCGGAAAGACTTGCCCTTGGGAGTCTGGGGGAGCAGAGTGCTCTTACCCCCCGTGACACCCTTAACCAATTCGTCCAAGGATTCCCCAAAAAGGCGAGATCCCGCATAGGGGATGTCAGCCACCGTCTTCCTGGACTTCTAGTCAGCCGACCAGCACTTCAACCAGATCAATCGACGGTTAACCACAGCGACAATAGACAGGCGTATTGCCAATGGGGCCTCATTCAGAGCCGAATTGCACAAATACATGACCCCACGATGAATCTGCTCCACCATGGCCACAGTAGTGGCAGGGGTAGAGTCGGCCACGAGAGTGCGTTTGAGCACCGTGGTCCAATCCGCCACCGCCTGACCCACCATCACAGAGGCAAAAATCGGCTTGAGCATGGAACCCGCCACCGTATAGGCATGACGGGCAAGAGACTCCAGTCTCCTATCAGTAGGATCCCGAAACACCGGGGAGTCCTCAGCGGGCAACAGGGTAGACTTGTTCAACCTGGCCACCGTGTGGTCCACTTGAGAAGACATACCCAAGCGCAGCCGTAGTAGCCGCAAAAGGGTAGAGAAGCTGAAACTTCTTAGGCACCACGAAGGTGTGCTTCAAATTACGCCATAGCTCAGTCACCTTATGGTGAAATTCTGCAGGGCAAGGAAAAACCTGCGCTGTCTAGTGGGTCCTGTGTGTTCCAAAAGAGGACACAACGCCCGGAGGAGTGGGCTCATCCTCCAAATGTAGTGTTTCCTTCAATGCTAGGATCAACTCATCCATAGCTGCGCGTTCCTTGGGTGAGGGGGGGGGAGTCATCCACCCCTGCGACCTCCGCCTCCCCCTCAAACTCTTGCGGGTCCTGAGAAGAGCGAGACCCTGAAAGAGCCACGCTACCTACAGCAGCCATGTCACACTCAGAATCAGAAGAAAAGGAAATCCTGGGCCTTTTCCTAGCAGCACGTTCAGACATCAGCACATCCATTTTGGACACCAAAGTTGCCACAATAGCAGTCAAATCAGTCTGGTTAGAGGATGCAGATGACTCTGAATCCCCCACCAAGGCTGGCGGGAATTTGCTGTCCTGGGATTCCATAGCAGAAAATAATTTTTTTTTTTTTAGAACCTGGCCCTTTAAGTGCACTGCGGAGCCCTCCCCAGCACACCCCTATAAGACTAATATACAGAACCCCCACAGGGACAAAACTGACCAGGAAAGACACACAAGGCAAGGCAGGAAAAGGAACAGCAGGACAGAACCCCACAAAGTGTTACCAGCGCCTTCGGACTCTCCTGTGAAAAAGGAGGAAGTGATGTCACCGCTGGAGGCTGAGCCAGGCTGCAGGCCAAGGGAAAATGGATGCCAATGTAAACTAATGGGAGGCTTCGGCAAGATGGCCGCCGACATGTGCTCGGGACGATCGCATCGCCACACACAAGATGGCGCTGGATGGCGCGAAAATACACTACATAGCATGCTGCCAGAGTGCCCACAGCGAAGCCAGACATGCTGCCCACATTAAAAATGGCGGACCCACGGTGTGTTATCACGCAGCGGTCGCTGCAAATGTCTGCATCCACAAGCACCCTAAGTGACATGTAGGATAGGGACCCCCCAAACACCCCACACAGCGCAGCCGTGAGAGAAAAGTGCCCCCGCAAGGACCGGAACAGGGAGCCCAAAAACGCACAGACATAGGGGACACCACAGAAACACATGGATTGCCGACGCCAAACTGAGGCCCCACATAGAGTGTACTTACCTGTACCGATGGCGTGGGGTGCCTCAGATCAAGCGGGAAACCACCCACCCTCAGATGGCAGGGGAGTACCGCCAGCCAAAAACGCAGGACACTAGGAATGCACGGACAAACCTATGCCGTGTCCAGTGAGGTAGCCACCTCACATGGCTGCATCCCTGAGAGACAGGGATGGGTCGTTTATGAGGCCAGGGCGAACACATAGCCTGTGAAACGCTCGATGGCGGGCTGGGATTCCATCTGACCCTCTGTCCTGGAGAACCAGGATGGTCAGTCCGATTCCCAGCTCCGCAACGCCGTCTTCAACCGAAGATCCAACTAAACTAGCGCTGACAAAAGAAACAGCTAGTAATGTAAAGAAAAAGACATTTCCAGAAAATAAATCATAATGAAAAAAAGAGGAAGGCTGAGACAGTAGCCCCAGCACAGGGAAGCCTATCCACTCCGAAGACAAACTGAATTGGGTTGGCTATTGCAGGGGGGTATTGGACTAGGACAGCCCCCATGGGTGTGACTATGTAGATTTATTGTTCTTTTACAAGTCTTATGCCTAGAAACTCCTGTGGAGATGAAGTCAATACCCATAAGTGAAGACTGTGTGAATGGGCGGCGACTGTCGGGAGGACGTAAGAGAAATGCAATTTGTGGGGTGATCCTCCCAATAGGAAATCCCATCTATAGGGATGAAGGCCCGGCCACTTTCTGCATCAGAGCCCTGCAGGTGCAGCAGCTGATTGACAATTATAAAGTCACTCCCATTCACTCTGCACATGGACACAGAGAAACAAACAATGATTTCTTCAGAATAACAAAAGGAAGGAATCTGCAACAAAGTTTGTTACATTCCCTGCAATGTGCAGAGATCACCCAGAGGGGGAGGGGAAGGTTCTCTTCTCAACAAAAGTGGAGTTACTCTTTAAACAGAACATTAGGAAAGTTTTTTGTTCATGTCTTAGATGTATACAAATGTTTCCTCTCCTGAGGGGTTTGCTGCGGCCGGATTCCGGTCCCGCTGCCCCTCCCATACACAGAAGTGCCGGTATTGTTTATCCGAGCTCCTCTCCCATTGGCCAATCACTGAGGGCTTCGTAGTCTGTAACCAATCCCTGCAATTCTGAGAGACGGCCGCACACAGATTATGCAACAATGTGTCTCATACAACCTACAAGTGGTGCGAAATGCGTCAGTTTCATACATGTGTGACTCACACTGCGACACCTCTAGAACCCACCCCAAAATCTGACTCTGTACCCCAAAATCTGACACTTCTAGAACCCACCCCAAAATCTGACACTTTGTACCCCAAAATCTGACACTTTGTACCCCAAAATCTGACACTTCTAGAACCCACCACAAAATCTGACACTTTGTACCCCAAAATCTGACACTTTGTACCCCAAAATCTGACACTTCTAGAACCCACCCCAAAATCTGACTCTGTACCCCAAAATCTGACACTTCTAGAACCCACCCCAAAATCTGACTCTGTACCCCAATATCTGACACTTCTAGAACCCACCCCAAAATCTGACTCTGTACCCCAAAATCTGACACTTCTAGAAACCACCCCAAAATCTGACACTTTGTACCCCAAAATCTGACACTTTGTACCCCAAAATCTGACACTTCTAGAACCCACCACAAAATCTGACACTTTGTACCCCAAAATCTGACACTTTGTACCCCAAAATCTGACACTTCTAGAACCCACCCCAAAATCTGACTCTGTACCCCAAAATATGACACTTTCTCTCTGTACCCCAAAAGAGAGTTGGTCTTAATTGGCCCCACTTTCATCAGATACAAAGTGTCATTATCTGAATTTGGCGCATTCATCGGTCACAATATAAAAGTGGCGCAGTCAGAAACAAAAATGTTGCAAATGTTTAATGAATACAGAAACAAGAATTCCCCCCAATGTGTTCTGTGGATGATGACTGGAAGAGGCGCTCCTGTGTGCGGAACCCTCACTATCTGGTAAAACGCGATTTATAAGAACATTGCAGGGAGCCGGCGCAGCATTCACCTCCAGGAAGAACTCCTAGAAATAAAATCACAAACCGGTATTTCTGGGGATCGGCTTTAAAGGAGCATTAAAAAGATTCATTGAAAAGTTGTGGGGTGGAAAATCCACGATAACTTCGTGACTAATGGCAGCAAGGCTCACCCCATAGACCCCAGTCACCCCAAGGCTCACCCCAGAGATCCCAGTCACCCCATAGACCCTAGTCACCCCAAGGCTCACCCCATAGACCCCAATCACCCCAAGGCTCACCCCCGAGATCCCAGTCACCCCATAGACCCCACTCACGCCATAGACCCCAGTCACCCCAAAGCTCCCACCATAGACCCCAGTCACCCCATAGACCCCAGTCACCCCAAAGCTCCCACCATCGACCCCAAGGCTCACCCCAGAGATCCCAGTCACCCCATAGACCCTAGTCACCCCAAGGCTCACCCCATAGACCCCAATCACCCCAAGGCTCACCCCAGAGATCCCAGTCACCCCATAGACCCCACTCACGCCATAGACCCCAGTCACCCCAAAGCTCCCACCATAGACCCCAGTCACCCCATAGACCCCAGTCACCCCAAAGCTCCCACCATCGACCCCAAGGCTCACCCCAGAGATCCCAGTCACCCCATAGATCCTAGTCACCCCAAGGCTCACCCCATAGACCCTAGTCACCCCAAAGCTCCCGCCATCGACCCCAAGGCTCACCCCATAGACCCCACTCACGACATAGACCCCAGTCACCCCAAAGCTCACCCCATAGACCCTAGTCACCCCAAAGCTTCCACCATAGACCCCAGTCACCCCAAGGCTCACCCCAGAGATCCCAGTCACCCCATAGACCCTAGTCACCCCAAGGCTCACCCCATAGACCCCAATCACCCCAAGGCTCACCCCAGAGATCCCAGTCACCCCATAGACCCCACTCACGCCATAGACCCCAGTCACCCCAAAGCTCCCACCATAGACCCCAGTCACCCCAAAGCTCCCACCATCGACCCCAAGGCTCACCCCAGAGATCCCAGTCACCCCATAGATCCTAGTCACCCCAAGGCTCACCCCATAGACCCTAGTCACCCCAAAGCTCCCGCCATCGACCCCAAGGCTCACCCCAGAGATCCCAGTCACCCCATAGACCCCACTCACGACATAGACCCCAGTCACCCCAAAGCTCACCCCATAGACCCTAGTCACCCCAAAGCTTCCACCATAGACCCCAGTCACCCCAAGGCTCACCCCATAGATCCTAGTCACCCCAAAGCTCCCACCATCGACCCAAGGCTCACCCCATAGACCCCAGTCACTCCATAGATCCTAGTCACCCCAAGGCTCACCCCATAGACCCTAGTCACCCCAAAGCTCCCGCCATCGACCCCAAGGCTCACCCCAGAGATCCCAGTCACCCCATAGACCCCACTCCCACCATAGACCCCAGTCACCTCAAGGCTCACCCCATAGACCCTAGTCACCCCATAGATCCTAGTCACCCCAAAGCTCCCACCATCGACCCAAGGCTCACCCCATAGACCCTAGTCACCCCAAGGCTCACCCCATAGACCCTAGTCACCCCAAAGCTCCCGCCATCGACCCCAAGGCTCACCCCAGAGATCCCAGTCACCCCAAAGACCCCACTCCCACCATAGACCCCAGTCACCCCAAGGCTCACCCCATAGACCCTAGTCACCCCATAGATCCTAGTCACCCCAAAGCTCCCACCATCGACCCAAGGCTCACCCCATAGACCCCAGTCACCCCATAGATCCTAGTCACCCCAAGGGTCACCCCATAGACCCCGCTCACGCCATAGACCCCAGTCACCCCATAGACCCTAGTCACCCCAAAGCTCCCCCCATAGACCCCAGTCACCCCAAGGCTCACCCCATAGACACCCAGTCACCCCAAGGCTCACCCCATAGATACTAGTCAACCCAAGGCTCACCCCAGAGATCCCAGTCACCCCAAGGCTCACCCCAGAGATCCCAGTCACCCCATAGACCCTAGTCACCCCAAGGCTCACCCCATAGACCCCAATTACCCCACAGATCCCAGTCGCCCATTAGACCCCGCTCACGCCATAGACCCCAGTCACCCCAAGGCTCACCCCATAGACCCTAGTCACTCCAAAGCTCCCACCATCGAGCCCAGTCACCCCTTAGATCCTAGTCACCCCAAGGCTCACCCCATAGACCCCGCTCATGCCATAGACCCGTCACCCCATAGACCCTAGTAACCCCAAAGCTCCCCCCATAGACCCTAGTCACCCCAAGGCTCACCCCATAGACTCCAATCAACCCAAGGCTCACCCCAGAGATCCCAGTCACCCCATAGACCCCACTCACGCCATAGACCCCGCTCACACCATAGACCCCAGTCACCCCAAAGCTCACCCCATAGACCCCAGTCACCCCAAGGCTCACCCCATAGACCCCAGTCACCCCATAGATCTTAGTCACCCCAAGGCTCACCCCATAGACCCCAGTCACCCCAAAGCTCACCCCATAGGCCCTAGTCACCCCAAAGCTCCCCCAATAGACCCCAGTCACCCCAAGGCTCACCCCATAGACCCCAATCACTCCATAGACCCCCAGTTACCCCATAGACCCCAATCACCCCAAGGCTCACCCCATAGACCCCAATCACCTCAGACTCCAATCACCCCATAGACCCGTCACCACATAGACCCCCAATTACCTCATAGACCCCTCAGTTCTGCTGCTACATAATGCCAGAGTACAGAAGTGGCTGAGAATTTCCCAATGTAACGTCATCCTCCTCAATGCGCTGAATTCAATGGGATTCCAGGAATGGAGCTGCATTGCATCAGACAAGAGGCCACACTTCGGATATCCATGGGCATGGAGAGGTATCTACTGACTGGCAGTGTTCGGAAGCCTGCTGATGGACAAGTCCCATTGGAAAAGGGATTTCATCCTCGCCGTCTTACCCCTCACCCCCAAGTACAAGCAATGATTTTTCAGCTTAAAAGGGGAGAACCTCATTTTCTATTGGGGGGATTTCCTCTCGTAGTGATCAATGGGACAGGTCGTGAGGGGAAATCTCCCCAAGGGAATCAGACAGAAAAGTTTGACATGTTTTACTACTTCCAGGATAAAAATGGTTGATCAGGCGGAGATCTGAGGTAGTGAATGGTGTGATCTTGGCTCAGACAATAACTCCCATCGTGTGCAGCAGACAGGGAAGATCTCCGTACAATATCCCCAGGATTAACATTGGAGGAAGTGAAACGTCTTCACCAATCACAGCCATCATTTCATTGTCTGATCTGCGGCAGATCTTTTCTCATTGTCAGTAAGTCAAACGAGATATAAAAGTCACTGAAACCATTTTCAGGGCTGCGGTCTTCATTCACACGGCTACAGAACTCCGATAGAAGGCACAGATTCCACGCAATGAGAGCGCATTACCGTGGCAGAACGTTCTCTATCAAATCTCAGAATCTTTGGCTGGTCCAAGTATCTGGAATGAAGAATGGCCAACATTTACCCCTCCCCCACAATGCATGCGGCTATACTAGGAGCTGAACTAAATATTCAAATAAAATATCTTGGAATGATGACATCACCAAACCCTAAACGGATAGGCCGGCTGTTCAGGGACACCAACTGTAAAGGGGAGGCTCAGCTTTGGCACACTAACCAGCTTAACAAAAATGATGGGAATACTATCCAAGCGTAAAAGATCGCTCTTCCTGTGATGGCGGCATGCGATGTCAGAGCGATTTCTTCTTCCAGGCAGATCTGAGCCCCTTTCCCAGTCAGTTACATATCCAGCCCATCCTGACTACTGCAAAGCCTCACAAATGGATGAAGTGAAGGAGCGGCACGGCGTCATTAATTAAGGCAATAAGAGAAAATGCTCATAGAGCAGGAACCGAGCAATCTCACATTCATTTTTGATGAATTGATACATTGTAGTCAGAGCAGATAAAGAATGAATCTCATTTGTTGCTCTGAGTTATTGCATTTTGCCCCAACAGAAAACGTCTAGAAGGATATTGCATTAGAAAAGGCCAACCAATCAAATAAAACCACGAACAGACCACATGGATACACAAAGGGCCCCCCCATACCTCCGATTCCTCTACATGGGCTGCATCTGCTCACAGGTATAGAACTCTCCTCATTGTCTCGTCAGATGTAGAATTAGGTGTATGTATCGGTGTGTAGCAAAGATGGCGGTCACCAATTGTAGCCAACGAGTCATCTGCACCATAAAACCATTGTGTGGTGCGACATAGGTTGGAGGGAACAGAATTATTGCAGATTACCACTTTACCACCATTAAACCATCTGACCTTTCTCTCCATTTATTGTCATCTCCAATCGTCAAATTCATTTAAAAATACAATGTAAGTAAAATAATAAAATCAATACAGTAAAAGAGTAAAAGCCGCATCCCCAGCAATCTCCTAATAAGCTGTCATTGTCACTGTTCTCCAGGGCTTCCTTGGTGGCCTTGCCCTGCCCATCTGCTGTAGGGCCCATTACGCCTCTGAGGGCCCGAACCCCGACTATCCGTACCATTCACATCACTGCTGCCATATTTTTGTGGTACGTGTGGGGCCGGATGCCACTCAGGAGCTCCATTTACAGGTCGGTCATCCGGCTGCTGGGCGAAGTATCTCTTGGGATGGTGTCGGTGTCTTTGTGGTCCTCCTCTACAAAATCACAGAAAGGCAAAGAGTTAACGACAGACGAGATCCAGAATCTAAAGACATTTATTGGTGCAAAACTATAAAAAGGAAGATGCTGGCCCAGCTACCAAAATTCATCTTCCATGATTAATTCTACTTTCCATAAACAATTTACCACAAAATCATTTTTATGTGTAACAGAACAAACTTCTGAATGGAAATCCCTGAATTCGGGAGATAAAAATCTCTTCTATTTGTCTAAATTCACCGGAAACCGATTTTATCTTCCTACAATGAAAACCTAGAAATAAAAGTCCCCTTTTTGTCTCAAATTAGAATCACATTTTTAACACACTCCAATATATATCTATACAGTATATACAGTCCCTGGAAAAAGTATTCATACCCTGTGAAATTTTCCACATTTTCTCGTGTTACAGCCAAAAACGGAAATGTATTTTTTTTTTTTTTTGCTTTTATTGAAAAGATAAAATGCAGTACAGTGTTTACCAAAGGGAAGGTAAATCGCCGTACATCCATGGTTCCATCACTGGCCATAAGGGAGAATTATTCCATATATTGTACAATCATTGTAGGAAGGATCCAGGATATTGCAGTAATGATCATAGGGCCAACCACGGCTGCCATATCTTATCAAATATCCCCAGACAATTCCTACTCAGGAAGGGTAATTTGTAGATGGGTAATGCCTTATCCAGTGCAGATTCCCATGGGGCAAGGGAGGGGGGGGGGGGAGAGGGGCAAATCCAATTACAAAGGATTTCTTTTTTTTTTAGCATAAAACAATAGGTATAAGATTAAGAGTTTCGTATATCTAGGCCGCTGCTCATCCTCATTTAATACCTAGTAAGGCCAGTTCAGGAGTCATCGGGAGGGACAGCTGTAGACGGACACTGATGGGATCAAATACATCCGTCCAGAACCGGGCCACCCTTGGACAAGTCCAGAACATGTGGGAGAAAGACAACGGGTACAATCTGGAGATCTAGATGGGTAGATTTGGTGTAATCTTTGAGGCGTATAGTCTACCAGTCTACCCTATAAAGAAATTTAGTTTGGAGCAACTTATCCCTAGATGAAATGACCAGTTTAGAGTTGCTTTCAAAGCATTCACGTAAATGTATTTTATTGGGATTTTATGTGATAGACCGACACAAAGTGGCACAGAATTGTGAAGTAGAAGGAAAATGATAAATGATACAAATAAATCTGTGAAAAGTGTGGCTGCATTTGTATTCACCCCCCTTTACTCTGATACCCCAAACTAAAATCTAGTGGAACCAATTTCCTTCAGAAGTCACCTAATTGGTAATTAGAGTCCACCTGTGTGTCATTTAATCTCAGTATAAATACAGCTGTTCTGTGAAGTCCTCAGAGGTTTGTTAGAGAACCTTAGTGAACAAACAGCATCATGAAGGCCAAGGAACACAGCAGACAGGTCAGGAATAAAGTTGTGGAGAAGGGTAAAGCAGGGTTAGGCTATAAAAAAATCTCCCAAGCTTTGACCATCTCACAGAGCGCTGTTCAATCCATCATGGGAAAATGGAAAGAGTATGGCACAACTGCAACCCTACCAAGACATGGCCGTCCACCTAAACTGACCGGCTGGGCCCCTACCAAGACATGGCCGTCCACCTAAACTGACCAACCGGGCCCCTACCAAGACATGGCCATCCACCTAAACTGTCCGGCAGGGCAAGGAGAGCATTAATCAGAGAAGCAGCTAAGAGGCTCATGGGAACTCTGGAGGAGCTGCACAGATCCACAGCTCAGGTGGGAGAATCTGTCCACAGGACAACTATTAGTCGTGCGCTCCACAAATCTGCCCTTTATGGAAGAGTGAGAAGAAGAAAGCCATTGGTGGAAGAAACCCATAAGAAGTCCTGTTTGCAGTTTGGGAGAAGCCATGTGGGGGACACAGCAAACATGTGGAAGAAGGAGCTCTGCTCAGAGGAGACCAAAATTCAACTTTTTGGCCCAAAACACTATGTGTGGGGGAAAACGAACACCGCACATCACCCTGAACACACCATCCCCACTGTGAAACATGGTGGTGGCAGCATCATGGTGTGGGGATGCTTTTCTTCAGCAGGGACAGGGAAGCTGGTCAGAGTTGATGGGAAGATGAATGGAGCCAAATACAGGACAATCTTAGAAGAAAAGACTTGAGACTGGGGCGGAGGTTCACCTTCCAGCAGGACAACGACCCGAAACATCCAGCCAGAGCTACAATGGAATGGTTTCATGTGTTAGAATGGCCCAGTCACAGTCCAGACTTAAATCGAAAAAGAAAAACCAAATGTGCAGCGCTAATAATAATTAGAGTCCAAAAAAACTATGAAAAGTCCATATGTGAAAATTTCATATATATAAGAAATCCAAGTGGAAATAATCAGATCTAATAGTGCAGCAAATCCCGACACCAGTGAAGGTAAATATGAATTGCGCTCACCAGATGGATGGGACCCCAATACCATATAGTAAGGGGGTCAAACAAGCTTGAAAGAGTATTAAGGATGTCCCGGCAGGATTCACCGACCTCGATGGATGGCATGTAGATCCTTGACAGGTATACTCAATCAGAATCTCCACTCCCAAACGATAGAAGATGTATCAAAAAGAAGGGGGACATACATAGCGTAATATTGCTAAAACCAATTTATTTAAAAAAATAGCTGGTACACTTACAAACATCCGTGATAAACAGGCGTATCAAGTATATACAGCTGAGCTGACTGAGGTCCTCTTAACATGTTTCGGCAGAACTGCCTTTTTCAAAAGATCGTGGTCAGCGTTTGTACATCCTCTATATATGACATATGGAGTGGTTTGCTTCACCTGGGATTGAATTAACTGTGGACCGCATGGAAGTGCTATGGAAGTGCACTGGCGTGCGCTCCAAGACTCATTTTGGAAGACCGCCAATAAGGTGGCATCACTTCCGGGATTGACAGGGAAATGACGATGTTGAAGCGCAGAAGACCGGGACTATAAGGAAGTCCGCGGTCGCGCCCTCATGTGCCTCAAGCCTCCTAATAGGAGGATCGCGTTAACACCCAAGTCACATTCGGGACTCGGCGGAAGTGACGTTAGGTGAAGCACAACGTATCTCTTTCTTATATATATGAAATTTTCACATATGGACTTTTCATAGTTTTTTTGGACTCTAATTATTATTAGCGCTGCACATTTGTTTTTTCTTTTTTGTATTTATCACTTTGTTGTTCGGCGATTAGTGTCAGCTGCTTTACATATGTTTTAGTTAGCGCAATCATTTTTTCGCATATGTTACTTATTGTTTAGATTTGACTTGTTTTATTGCTCCTTTCTTCTATGTGTTCATTCACTTAACATTTTTTTGAATTGGTGCTCCTTATTCAAAAGTTACCAGTAATGGATATTTTTGAGTACAGAGCTAATAGAACTCTGACTTCAGATGGAGTATTTATTTCCACTAAATCCGACACTGAAGTTGGTGGCATATTTTTAAGATTAAAAAATCTGATGGTTTCAGAATTACATTCTGAATGGGATATTGCTTTTTTGGAACATTGCATTTCAAAGTCTATGGTTCCAAGGAGCCTCAGATGGGAGGTCTCTCCTCAATCAGGTGACACCGCCATAGAGGCTTGGTTTGATTATTTTAATAGTGCTGGTTTAAAATTAATACAACATCTAGTTGATATTAAATGTACTAAACTGATCTCTCTTGACAAAGAGATCAAAGAGTTGAAAGAAAAAGTATCTCCTTTTAACACTTCAGCAGAATATAAAACTTTATCGGAGAACTTACTAAAATATTTAGAAAAGGAGGAAAGGGAACAAAAAATCAAAAAACAAAAAAAAATATATGAGCGACATGTCCGATTATAATAATCATACCGTCTTTCAGTGGCAAAAGAATCTACTAAATAATGATACCAATTGTGGCAACCAAATGGATCATATTAATGAAAATGGGGATAACACCACCACGGTTACCTCTATTCAGGCTTCCCTTCCACCCAATATACAAGGGAAACCAAAGAATAAAGGTCCCCCCCAAAAAAGGGTAAACCCCAAAATGGGAAAGGGAATCATCATCCCCATACACCACATAGAAAAGGTCCTGGGAGGGATAATGGTCATCCACCACATCCAATTGGTTCACCAAGAGAATATTGGTATAATAGTGATAATCAGAGAAATTTTTCTCCCCCCCCCCCCCCCTTATAGACCTTATCACCATCAGACTTGTACTCCTCCACATTATTCTAACCATTATAATGTGAATACGCATAATAGGTTTTCCCCCCTGAGACAGCAACCTCGTAGAGATGACCATCCTCGAACATATGAGGGTGAATATGATCATCAAAATAGTTCACCCTTTAATTATAATCAACCACGTCCGGTACCCAGTCATAATTGGGATTTTCCCCGGCAGTACAGCAAAGGCAAAAGGGGCCCAGAGCCAAGCGAGGTACCAGAGGGGGGTGGCGGATCCAAAGAAAAAAGAATAAAAACTTAATTGGATCCGGCATTTTCAACCTCAGCAAGGTTGAACTGAACTCAGACGAGCTGTTCACCTTGGATAGAGGATTGAAATTCGCCCCACCTAAACCCATCAATAAATTTAACACATTTATTGATGTCCATAAATTTGTGCGCAAAATAAATGTACAGAGGTATATCCTCTCTAAACCTAGAGTCGATACACCCCGTGAATACATTTCTTCTATTAAACATTCGGGATTATCTAATCCATCTCTGTTTAACCCTCCTGGTCCGGTTGCCCCATCAGTGGCGGTATTTAGAGATCTTGTATTTAAAGATTTGGCAAATTTACCAATAAAAAAAACGTATATACAACCACAGTTAAGAAAAGGACTAAAATCTCTGTGTGAGCAGAAGGAACTCATAATACGTCCTGCCGACAAGGGCGGCGGTATCGTTGTCCTTGATAAGCAGGATTATTATGATGAGATGAATAGGATTTTGAGTGATCAAGATACCTATATTAAAATACAAAGCAATCCCACTTCCTCTTTCAAGCGGGAATTGGTAAAATTGGTAGATAAGGGTTACGAGAGGAACATTCTCAATAAGAAAGAAAAATCATTTTTGATTCCTACAGCTCCTCGTATCCCTATAATGTACTATTTACCCAAAGTACATAAAAATTCTGTTTGTCCCCCTGGCCGTCCTATTGTTAGCGGCATCAATTCCATCACATCTCGGATCGGCAAATATATTGACTTTTATTTGCAGCCCTTAGTTATTCAAACCCCGTCTTATATTAAAGATACAGGGGATGTCATTAACAAACTCAGGGATATTAGGTTGGAAGGTGAACATCTTTTGGTGATGTCGCAGATGTCGCCTCCCTCTATACCTGTATCCCACATGACTTGGGTTTGGAGGCAGTTGACCATTACTTAAAAAGAGATGATTCCATTTCTTCCTCCCACCGTGATTTCATTTTGGATTTACTGATGTTCGCAACAGGACGTAATTATTTTTGGTTCAACCACCAATTTTATTTACAGCAAAGAGGGGTGGCCATGGGGGCGAAATTCGCCCCCAGTTTGGCCAACCTCTTTATGGCCAAATGGGAGGAGGATGTCGTCTACCCTTGTGACGCACCTGAGCTGGTGCTGTGGATGCGTTACATAGACGACGTCCTACTCCTATGGAAGGGAGATTCACCATCCCTCGAGTTATTTATGGCCTTTCTCAACAACAACACTAGGGGTATTCAGTTATCTTATGAGTTTAGTCCTACTACTATTCATTTTTTGGACTTAAATATTTCACTGGTTGGCAATCAATTTGTTACCAGTACTTTTTTCAAAGAGACTGACCGTAACTCTTATCTACCAATCGACAGCTGTCACCACAGAGCATGGCTGGGTGGTATTCCTAAGAGTCAATTCATCAGACTTAGGCGGAATTGTACTCATGAATCTGAATTCCTCCAACAAGCCCAGCTATTAAAAAGCAGATTCTTGACCAAGGGTTATAACCCTGATGTTCTCAAATCTACTATTTCTGAGGTAGCACAGATTGACAGAGTACAGTTATTATCTGGGTCAAAAAATAAGAATAAAGATCAGTCTAATTTTGCCAAATGGTCCTTTTTTACTAATTTTTCTGTACAATATGGATCAATTAAGAAAATAATTTCAAAACACTGGGAAGTGCTTAAAAATGATCCTGTTTTAAATACAGTTTTACCAGTGCGACCATCTGTTACCTTCAGGGGAACCCCTGCATTGAGGGGACAATTAGCCCCTAATATACCAGATGAACCCATTAAGCCAAAAAAGTTTTTTGCAGACCTTGTCGGTTTTTACCCTTGTCGGAGATGTAGGGTATGTGATTATAATTGTGACAAGAGAAGAAAATTTATATCTTTTCAATCTACTGTCACAAATACTCTTTATCAGATCAAATTCTTTGCCACGTGTGTGACTACTCATGTAGTCTATCTGATGACGTGCCCATGCAAAAAACAGTACGTAGGGCGTACCATCAGATCATTTAATGTACGGGTCAATGAACACATCACTAGCATTATTACTGGCAAGGATAAACATAATGTTTCTAAACATTATTTCTCAGTCAATCATAAAGATCCTACAGGTACTTTGTTTCAGGTTATAGACCAGTACACGCCTCCCTGGAGGGGTGGTTCAAAAATTAGAGGCGTCTCCAGGAGAGAGACCTACTGGATCTACACCCTAAAATCTTATTATCCCCACGGTCTCAACATTGAGTGGGATATTAACGCCTTTATAAATACAGCTTAATGAATTTATCTGTTATTCTATCAATTTTTCCTTTCCTTAGCCACTCAATTCCCTGCCTCCAAATTTTTTTAGATTTTAACATTTTGTTTTTATATATATTTATCTTTTTGTGATATATTTATTTATTCACATCATGATTTATTTTATATATATGTGTATATGATTTTTAACCAATTCTTATATGCATGTTATAACATAATTCAATATGGATGTGGATATCTGTATTTGTTTCCCCTTGGAAGAGAATTTGTTTGGACATTGCAGATTGATGTTCCTTTCCCCGATTTCAGAGAAGTGGTCTGTTTGTGTACGAATGTTATGCTTCGTCCCGATCTATGACCTTACTTTTTGAGCCGGGGATAGCGATATACAGGGAGATGGTGTCTTGAACCGCAAACTTGAGATACGTTGCGCTTCACCTAACGTCACTTCCGTCGAGTCCGAGATGTGACTTAGGTGTTTACGCGATCCTCCTATTAGGAGGCTTGAGGCGCATGAGGGCGCGACCGCGGACTTCCTGATAGTCCCGGTCTTCTGCGCTTCAACATCGTCATTTCCCTGTCAATCCCAGAAGTGATGCCATCTTATTGGCGGTCTTCCAAAATGAGTCTTGGAGCGCACGCCAGTGCGCTTCCATAGCACTTGCTTGCGGTCCACAGTTAATTCAATCCCAGGTGAAGCAAACCACTCCATATGTCATATATAGAGGATGTACAAACGCTGACCACGATCTTTTGAAAAAGGCAGTTCTGCCGAAACATGTTAAGAGGACCTCAGTCAGCTCAGCTGTATATACTTGATACGCCTGTTTATCACGGATGTTTGTAAGTGTACCAGCTATTTTTTTAAATAAATTGGTTTTAGCAATATTACGCTATGTATGTCCCCCTTCTTTTTGATACATCTTCTATCGTTTGGGAGTGGAGATTCTGATTGTGTATACCTGTCAAGGATCTACATGCCATCCATCGAGGTCGGTGAATCCTGCCGGGACATCCTTAATACTCTTTCAAGCTTGTTTGACCCCCTTACTATATGGTATTGGGGTCCCATCCATCTGGTGAGAGCAATTCTTATTTACCTTCACTGGTGTCAGGATTTGCTGCACTATTAGATCTGATTATTTCCACTTGGATTTCTTATATATATGAAATTTTCACATATGGACTTTTCATAGTTTTTTTGGACTCTAATTATTATTAGCGCTGCACATTTGTTTTTTCTTTTTTGTATTTATCACTTTGTTGTTCGGTGATTAGTGTCAGCTGCTTTACATATGTTTTAGTTAGCGCAATAATTTTTTAGCATATGTTACTTATTGTTCAGACTTAAATCACATTGAGAATCTGTGGCAAGACTTAAAAATTGCTGTTCACAGACGCTCTCCATCCAATCTGACAGAGCTTGAGATATTCTGCAACGAAGAATGGGCAGAAATGTCCTCTCTAGATGGGCAAAGCTGGTAGAGACATCCCCAAAAAGACTTGCAGCTGTAATTGGAGGGAAAGGCGGTTCTACAAAGTATTGACTCCGGGGGGTGAATACAAATGCAGCCACACTTTTCACAGATTTATTTGTATCATTTATCATTTTCCTTCCACTTCACAATTATGGGACACTTTGTGTTGGTCTATCACATAAAATACATTTACGTTTTTGGTTGTAACATGAGAAAATGTGGGAAATTTCAAGGGGTGTGAATACTTTTTCAAGGCTTTGTATATGTTTCTATTCTATCCATACAGTAGATTTGTGTATATATGTATACATATATACACAAACACAATATTTTTCTCTTAAATTGACAGATTCACTCTAAGGGGTTTAGTGGAGGGGACGGAATGTAATAATAAAGTAGACCTATAGGCAAAGCTTTTGTTACAATTTTGAATAGAGTAAGGGAGGGTATAACCCGATAGTTTTTTGTCTTCTGTGTCCCCATTGGAAGATTTCCCCTCCTCCTGCTCTGATGACAACCTGAAATTTGGGATTTTATTTCACTTGAGAGGGGGAGACTCTGCCTAACATGGAGACCGCAATAAAATAAAATGGCCCCTGCCCCCACCAATAACTGGCCTTCACAGCAAGGCACACATGGAAGGGCATGAAGGTAATACGGGGTGCTTACGTATTCGTTTGCAAATGTGTGCTAACTGGTTGGGGAGTTGAGCTGGGAATTTTTCTGGTTTTGTCTTGCAGACAGCAATAGAAACCTGATGGGAGTCTAATTCCTCTCTACTCCATCCAACACTAAAAACAGCTTTACCTTTACGTCAAGTAACACAATACCTGAAATGTTGCTGCATCTCTTCCTCTTCCTCTGTCTGTGAGATGCGGGGATGTCCTAGTCCGAAGACAGGAGGATGGGAGATGCGGGGATGTCCTGGGCCGGAGACAGGAGGATGGGAGATGTGGGGATGTCCTTGTCTGGGGACAGAAGGATGGGAGATGCGGGGATGTCCTGGTCCGGGGACAGGAGGATGGGAGATGCGGGGATGTCCTCGTCTGGGGACAGGAGGATGGGAGATGCGGGGATGTCCTGGTCCGGGGACAGGAGGATGGGAGATGTGGAGATATCCTGGTCCGGGGGCAGGAGGATAGGAGATGTGGGGATGTCCTGGTCCGGGAACAGGAGGATGGGAGATGCGGGGATGTCCTGGTTCGGGAACAGGAGGATGGGAGATGTGGGGATGTCTTGGTCCAGGAACAGGAGGATGGGAGATGTGGAGATGCTCTGGTCCGGGGACAGGAGAATGGGAGATGCGGGGATGTCCTGGTCCGGGGATAGGAGGATGTGGAAAGCTCGATGGAGGAATCCAGGGAGTGTGATTGTTGAGGGGAAACCTGCAGACAGAACAAAGTAATTATTCACATTAAATGATGAAGTTGGGACTCACTCAGTGTAAAACGTCAGGAATATTGCTGGACTCAACCACTAAAATCTCACATAAGCTCTTCTGTGTTCCTGGCATTTCAAATTGTTTTTGTAAATCTGCCATGTTTATCACTGGAGATCCAGCATAAGAAAGTCCTTGTTCAGGTGTTCTGGGGTCACAAAGCTCTGCTTCTCTCCCACCTGAGATTCCAAAAGAGACTACAATGGCCCCCGACCCCCCTCACCATCAGGGAATGACTTGGGTGGGTGACGTACTCTGTAAGGGTGCATCTATCCCATTGGATCCCTGTATACTAGAGCACTGTTCCCCCGCAGACGACTAACATATCAGATGAGTACAAAGGATGACCACCTACAGCTTTGTGATGGTTTCAGTCTAAGGTGATTCTTCTCCTCTCACTATGGTCAGCCCCTATTGGTGGGTGGAATGTGGAAAGATGGGGGAGAGCAATGGCAGAAGATAAGGCTTTTCCCATGTTACAAACAACCATTGGAAATTGTACGATTCGTACTAAAATAAAAAATATGCAAAATAAGTGTGCAAAATGGGACAATGACATAGTGTGTTTGTTCACCAATGCCAGATGTCTGCCATTCTTCATATGACTATTGAAGAGGAAGTAAACTGGTACCTGTAGGTGATCCTATGATAGGGCTTTCCTGTTTTCTTTTTTAATGGGTTTACAACCTCTAATATTCCCGGCTATGCTCCGTGTACAAATATTCCCGGCTATGCTCTCTGTATATGAATATTCCCGGCTATGCTCTCTGTATATGAATATTCCCGGCTATGCTCTGTGTACATGAATATTCCCGGCTATGCTCTGTGTACATGAATATTCCCGGCTATGCTCTCTATATATGAATATTCCCGGCTATGCTCTGTATACGAATATTCCCAGCTATGCTCTGTATACGAATATTCCCGGCTATGCTCTGTGTACATGAATATTCCCGGCTATGCTCTCTATATATGAATATTCCCGGCTATGCTCTGTATACGAATATTCCCGGCTATGCTCTGTATACGAATATTCCCGGCTATGCTCTCTGTATACGAATATTCCCGGCTATGCTCTGTATACGAATATTCCCGGCTATGCTCTCTATATATGAATATTCCCGGCTATGCTCTGTATACGAATATTCCCGGCTATGCTCTGTATACGAATATTCCCGGCTATGCTCTCTGTATACGAATATTCCCGGCTATGCTCTGTATACGAATATTCCCGGCTATGCTCTCTATATATGAATATTCCCGGCTATGCTCTGTATACGAATATTCCCGGCTATGCTCTGTATACGAATATTTCCAGCTATGCTCTGTATACGAATATTCCCGGCTATGCTCTGTATACGAATATTCCCGGCTATGCTCTCTTTCGGAGAGATGGGGTGAAAGGTAAAGGTGGTGGTGTCTGTCCCTATGTGAGAAGTGATCTCGGAGCGAGTGTGAAAGAGGACCTAGTTGATGGAGAGTGTGCCGAGTCTGAAGTATTATGGGTGTACGCACTACAAAGGTTATCATTGGAGTTTGTTATAGGCCCCACCCGGTGTTAAATGAGGAGGTGGAGACTCAGCGCCTGGCACAGATGGAAAGGGCTGCAAGGGCTGGGACAGTGATAATATTGGGGGGTGCGAACTACCCCGAAATTGACCGGAGTAATAGCACTGCTGGAACAGTTAAAGAGCATAAATGTATAAACCTATTACAAGAAAATTTTATGGTACAGTTTGTTGAGGCCCCGACTAGGAATGATGCTCTGCTGGACATGGTAATCTCAAACCACGCAGAGCTTATTATTCAGATAAAAGATCTGGGTAGCAGTGACCAGAACAAGATTTCATTTATTGAGAGCTCTAAGCTACAAACACATACAGGAAATATAAAAACACTTCACTTTAAGAGAGCACATTTTCCAAAGATGAGGGCTGCTCTCCAAGATTTAGACTGGGAGGGAATATTGGCATCGATGAACACAGAACAGAAATAGGAATTCTTCTTAAAAACTGTATGGGAGCTCACTGCAAAGTATATTCCTATAGGCAATAAGCTTAAAAGGCTAAAAACTAAAACCTATGTGGATCATAGCCAAAGTTAGAAAATATAAATAATATAAGAGCTTTTAAAAAAAATATAAAAATGAAGGAACACTATCATCGTATAAATGTTATAAAGGATATAACAGAATATGCAAAAAAATCAAGGACACAAAAATTCTAAATGAATGCCAGATATCAAAAGAGACTGACAAACCCCAAAAATTCTCCAAATATAATAACAGTAAAAAGGTGAGGTGTGAGCATGTAGGCCTTTTACAAAATAATGTGAAGTGGGTGACGGGACAAAGAGAAGTCATTTTAATAAGTAGAGTATCTCACATAGTGAGTACACCCCTCACATTTTTGTAAATATTTTATTCTATCTTTTCATGTGACAACACTGAAGAAATGAGACTTTGCTACAATGTAAAGTAGTGAGTGTACAGCTTGTATAACAGTGTAAATTTACTGTCCCCTCAAAATAACTCAACACACAGCCATTAATGTCTAAACCGCTGGCAACAAAAGTGAGTACACCTCTAAGTGACAATGTCCAAAATGGGCTCAATTAGCCATTTTTCCTCCCCGGTGTCATGTGACTCGTTAGTGTTACAAGGTCTCAGGTGTGAATGGGGAGCAGGTGTGGTAAATTTGGTGTCATCGCTCTCACTCTCTCATACTGTTCACTGGAAGTTCAACATGGCGCCTCATGGCAAAGAAATCTATGAGGATCTGAAAAAAAGAATTGTTGCTCTACATAAAGATGGCTTAAGCCCCGTACACACAGATTATCAAACGATCTGTCGTCCGTTTTTTGTGGCATGCTAGTCTGATGTGGAAAGTGAAGAGGTTATTTTCATACAAATTTTCCCGTATGACGGAATTCTACTTCAGAAATGATGTCATGTGCTGGATTGTTTTGTATGTGTTCTTTCGTCTCTGAGCATGCCTAGTCTTGCTCTTAAGATTTTTTTCAGTCGAAACCTGTACTAATGAGACGAAAAACGGACGTTGTTTTGACGGACGACAAATTATATAGCCTGCACATCAGGATTTTGTCAGCCGAAATGTCGGAGTCGTCTGTCGAAAGCACCATACTAACAATCCGAAAATCGACAGATCGGTCGTCGGACGAATTTTCCCTACAAATTTTCTTATTGTGTGTACGGGCCTTTAGGCTATAAGAAGATTGCCAAGACCCTGAAACTGAGCTGCAGCACAGAGGCTAAGACCATATAGTGGTTTAACAGGACAGGTTCCACTCAGAACAGGCCTCACCCTAGTTGACCAAAGAAGTTGAGTGCATGTGCTCAGAGTCATATCCAGAGGTTGTCTTTGGGAAATAGACGTATGAGTGCTGCCAGCATTGCTGCAGACGTTGAAGGGGTGGGGGAGGTGGGGGGTCAGCCTGTCAGTGCTCAGACCATATGCCGCACACTGCATCAAATTGGTCTGCATGACTGTTGTCCCAAAAGGAAGCCTCTTCTAAAGATGATGCACAAGAAAGCCTGCAAACAGTTTGCTGAAGACAAGCAGACTAAGGACATGGATTACTGAAACCGTGTCCTGTGGTCTGATGAGACCAAGATAAACTTATTTGGTTCAGATGGTGTCAAGGTTGTGTGGGGGCAACCAGATGAGGAGTACAAAGACAAATGCGTCTTGCCTACAGTCAAGCATGGTGGTGGGAGTGCTTCAGGCACTGGGGAGCTACAGTTCATTGAGGGAACCATGAATGCTAACATGTACTGTGACATACTGAAGCAGAGCATGATCCCCTCCCTTCAGAGACTGGGCCGCAAGGCAAAATTCCAACATAATGACCCCAAAACACACCTCCAAGATGACCAATGCCTTGCTAAAGAAGCTGAGGGTAAAGGTGAAGGACTGGCCAAGCATGTCTCCAGACCTAAACCCTATTGAGCATCTGTGGGGCATACTCAAATGGAAGGTGGAGGAGCGTAAGATCTCTAACATCCACCAGCTCCGTGATGTCGTCATGGAGGAGCGGAAGAGGACTCCAGCGGGAACCTGTGAATCTCTAGTGAACTCCATACCCAAGAGGGTTAAGGCAGTGCTGGAAAATAATGTTGGGCACACAAAATATTGACACTTTGGGCCCAATTTGGACATTTTCACTTAGGGGTGTACTCACTTTTGTCGTCAGCGGTTTACACATTAATGGCTGTGTGTTGAGTTATTTTGAGGGTACAGCACATTTACACTGTTATACAAGCTGTACACTCACTACTTTACATTGTAGCAAAGTCTCATTTCTTCAGTGTTACATGAAAAGATAGACTAAAATATTTACAAAAATGTGAGGGGTGTACTCACTTTTGTGAGATACTGTACATTGCAAGGTTTGAGTCTCTTGGGGTTCATTCTTGCTCCTTCTCGGTGGCTCAGATCTTGACCTTCGAGGGGTTGAACAGAAATTGGCTTTGAGTACCATCAAGGATCCCGTGACCGAGCCACAAACCTCTGTACCTTTCTGTTGAGCCGAAATGCCAACACATCCACCTCGGGGATGCCCCACCAGAGACACAACTGATGAAACACCTCCGGATGAAGGGACCACTCCCCTTGGTCCAACGCCTGCTGACTGAGGTAATCCGCCTGCCAGGTTCCCACCCCAGGAATGTGTATGGCAGAGAGGGCTGGAACTAAATTTCTGCCCAACTTAGAATGCCGGCTACCTCCAGAGCCATCAAGACACTTCTTGTGCCGTGCCCCCTTAGTGAGTGACATAAGCCACAGTCGTGGCATTGTCTGATTGAATGCGCACTGGACATCCCTGAAGACGATCCATCTAATGGCCCAGGCACAGTCTGATCACTCGGAGTTCCATGACATTGATCGGTAGTCCGGAATCTTCCAGTGTCCAGATCCCCTGAGCAGAATGCTTGCAGAGGACACCTCCTTAGCCTGACAGGCTGGCATCCGTGGTGACCACTGTCCAATACAAGGGGAGAAGGATTTTCCCAGCCAAAGTGCCAGAGAACGAAGGCACCATATCAGGGACTCCTTCATTCCCCAAACCAGCCGGATCTGATTGTCCAGAGAGGGATGACCATCTGCTGAACAGCAGGAGACGAATTGCAGCCTGCAATTTCTGGAGTTTGTCCAGAGAAAGGAGCACTCTGGAACAGTCCACTTCTTAAGAAGAGACTCCTCATAGGGGTAAAACGATTAAGGATCCCCAAGGGGATGCTTTGGTCACCTCCACTCTTTAGTGACAATCTTGTGAAAATAGGCAGGGAAAGGAAACACTTGCCGCTCTGGATGGCTTGTGAGTGCCAAAGGGAACCTGCATCTCAGTCGCAGCTGCATCCTCCATCTTCAAGGTCTCACACACAGATACAATCAGTGCAGACATGGCGGAATCATCCTCACTATCAGAGAATTCCGGGCCCGTGGTTGCAGACACAGCAGGGTGACCCATGTCCGGAGCGGCCGAGTTAGATTTAGGATCTGATAAGACAGATAAGGCAGGGGAAGGCGGAGGAAGCTTTTTGCTAGCCTGTTGCCTAAAAGCCACCTACACCTGGGACCCAAAGGACTCCAGGACTGCCATCAGTGCATCGATGGATGGTTGAGACCCGGAGGGCCCTGCAGCCTCAGAGAGGGGATCAGGTGGGGGTTGTGCTCCATGAGTCACCAGGGGAACCACACAAAACAGGTGTAAAACACTGCAAGGGACACCCACACCGCGCTGGCAGCACCACCCAGTCGCCAGGGACAAGAACCAAGTGATCCTCAGCAGAGAGGAAGAGGACCCCACCAGACACCACCCATCAGAAAAAGGCACCTGCAACCACCAGGATAATCTGCACTGCACGTGCAGCGATCAGGATGTAAAAGGATCCTGGAGTCAGCACCAGGGGATGAGCAGGGGTTCCCACCACCGAAATCGCTGCCCACAGGGCTTCACTGTCATGGCCACCGCTATCTTCAATGGCAAATCACTGCAAAACGGCTGCCGGGTTCCACAAACATGGCCGCTGTGCATAGAAACACACAGGCTACGACAAAATGGTGGCCGCAAGCGGCAGTACGAGGCTTCAAGGGATCCAGGAGGGATCCCTAGGCCTTGGACAGACCCAGGTAAGTACAGGGGGCCCTGGCAGGAACCCCCACCAGGAAAGGACAATCCTCCCCGCACAGTTGATCGTCCATTCGCCAGCAGTGCACCCTCCCAGCCCCCATCGCCAATATAGCACCCTGCTCGCATTCCCAGGAGATGGACCAGACCACCCAAACAGCCCCAGCATAGGTGGAAGGGGGGGCGGTTGTCGCATGGGGGACAGATGAAAGGGGGTGTGCCTGATAGGAAGGAGGGGACTCTGGGGGTCCAGATGTTCTAAGGAGGGGCCCACGTCCACCCTAAATCCCTCCAGGAGGAGAGGGGGGGACAGCTACTCACCATACCAGGCACCGGGTGGGCACCGCTCCAGACAAAACCCCTCTCCATCGAAATAGTGGGCTGTTGGCCAGGAGGAACGCTGCAACTCAGTCATATGCAACCTCTCGAGGCATTTAACTTGCAGGCCAGCCCCCGTCCAGTGGGGCTATGTCGCCGCCGACCTAGTGTGGAGCTGAGGCCTGCGTGTGCTCGCAAGCCAGACTGGGGTGACCACTGTATCTAGATTATTCAGCCCATCGCACAGTGCGGCAGTTGATTGTAGATAAATAAATCATCGGGACCGGATGTCTTGCACCGAAGGGTTCTTAAAGAGCTCAGCCAGGTGATTGCCAGATTATTATTCTTGATCTTTAAGGATAGTTTACGAACGGGTATGGTGCCAGCTGATTGGAAAAAAGCCAACGTGGTACCAATATTTAAAAAAGGGCCGAGATATATCCCGGGTAACTATAGGCCGGTCAGCCTAACATCTGTAGTCTGCAAGATTTTGGACGGGATGTTAAGAGACTATATACAAGACTTTAGTACCAAAAACTGTATTAGTAGTAATCAGCATGGATTCATGAAAAATCGTTCTTGCCAAACCAATCTATTAACCTTCTACGATGAAGATTTTGTTAGAAAATATTCACAAAACCTTGTATAGACACACCTACAGGGGGCTGTCCCTCTGGTCCAATACCCCCCTGCTAGCAGCATTCCCAATTCAGTTTGGTAGGAAGCAGTATATAGGTCCATGAACCCCAAAAGAGGGGGGGGGGGGTACAGCAACTGTGAGAGGAGAGAAAAGAATTTTACGGTAAGTTCTTACAAAAATTCTATTTTCTCTTACGTCCTGACAGTTGCCGCCCACTCATACAGTCTTCACTACTGGGATGTCCCAAAGCAGTGTAGATGTGAGGGGTGGGAAACGTAACCATCTAAAAAGGCAACGCAGCACCAAGTTCAGAGAACAGAACTTTATCTTGAACCAGAAAGGTAAAACACTGGGTAACAGGAAAGCTCAAGAGGAGCGAACAAACCCAGGAAAGCAAAATAACCAAGGGGAAAAAACCCCAACAGGAGGGGACAGGCTAAAAAAAACGCCATGTCTCCCCTAAGGCACTGCCGCACTCAGAACTTTGCGGCCAAAGGAGGCATCTGCTGATGCCAAAACATCAAGTCTGTAAAATTTTGTAAAAGTGTGCACGGACGACGAGGTCGCCAGCTTTGCACACCTGGGACACCAACGCCTGATGGCGGAAGGCCTAAGACGCACTCACCGCTCTGGTAGAGAGCGCCATGACAGGGAAAGGTGGAACCTGTTCCCTAAGCGAATAAGCCTGCACAATCGTCTGTCTGATCCATTTAGAAATGGTTGCTGCAGACGCAGTCATACCCTTCCGAGGTCCCTCAGGAAGGACAAAAAGAGAATCCAACTTCCTGAAGGATTCAGTAGACGACAGGTAAACCCTGATCGCCCGAACTACATCCAAGGAATGCAAGGCAAACTCCTTAGGATGCTTTGGTTTCGCACACAGTGAAGGCAAGACAATGTCCTCGTTGAAATGAAAATCGGACACCACCTTTGGAAGGAAAGATTGATGAGGTCGCAAGACCACCTTATCCCTGTGAACAACCAGATAGGGGGAGCGGCAAGACAGGGCCGCCAACTCCGACACTCTGCAAGCAGATGTGATCGCCACCAGAAAGGCGACTTTCCGTGACAGCGCAGGCAGAGGAATCTCCCGGATGTTCTCAAAGGGAGGACGTTGCAAAAAGGACAGAACCAAAATTCAAGTCCCAAGGAGGCAAGGGTGCCCTCCTAGGGGAAGCCAGATGACGCACCCCTTGAATAAAGGTGCGAATCAAGAAATTAGACGCCAAGGGGCGCTGGAAGAGAATGGCCAGCGCAGATAACTGACCCTTAATCGTGGTCAGCACAAGACGCTGGTCCACACCAGATTGCAGGAAGGCGAACACCCTCGCCACCAAAAAGGAGCGAGGATGGAAACCCTGCGACTCACACCAGGCGAAATAAGCCTTCCAGGTACGATAATAAATCTTACCGGACGAGGCCTTCCTAGCCTTGAGTAAGGTAGGAATGACCGCCGAGAGACCCCGATCTCTCAAGACCTGGCTTTCAACAGCCATGCCGTTAAAGCCAGCGACTGCAAAGCAGGATGGAAGATCGGCCCCTGAGACAGCAGATCGTCTCGAAATGGGAGCCACCAGGCAGGCTCAACGAACAGTTGTACGATGTCCACGTACCAAGACCAGCGCGGCCAGTCTGGGGCCACTAGAATCACCACCCTCGGTTCCGAGGCCAACCTGCGAAGGAACCTGGACAGCAATTGAATCGGGGGGGGGGGAAGGCATAAATCAGGCGATACCGATTCCAAGGCACTACCAACGCGTCAGAGGCGTCTGCCAGAGGGTCGCGCGTTCTTCCCACGAACCTTCCCACCTTGTTGTTTAGCCGTGATGCAAACAGATCCACATCCGGGGATCCCCACCGCGCACACAGCATCTGAAACACCTCCGGGTGTAGGGACCATTCCCCCTGGTCCAGGGTCTGACGGCTCAGATAGTCTGCCTGCCAGTTCTCCACACCTGGAATGTGAACTGCCGAAATCGCCGGGGCCTGCGTCTCGGCCCAAGACAGAATCTCGGCCACTTCCTTGGCCACCCCTGGTGCGCCCTTGGTGATTTATGTAAGCCAGAAGCCACCGCAGTTGCGTTGTCCGTCTGCACACGCACAGGGCTGCCCCGAAGATGATCCGACCAACGGAGCAAACATAGTCTGATCGCTCGCAGTTCCAAGATATTGATTGACAGGGAGGATTCCACCTCTGACTAACTGCCCTGGAACGCCACCCCAGCCCGACAGGCTGGCGTCCGTTGTGACCACTGTCCACGACAATGGCCGGAAGGATTTCCCTTCCGTCAGAGCTGGAGACTGGAGCCACCACAGAAGATCCGCTCTGACTTGGTGGCTCAAAGAGATCCTCCTTTCCAAGGAATGAGGACGTCTGTCCCACCTGGCCAGAATCTCCGCTTGCAGAGATTGTGTGTGGAACTGTGCAAATGGTATCGCCTCCAAAGCTGACACCATCAATCCCAGGGACTGCATGCAGGTCCTGAGCGATGAGGACTCGTTGTCCCTGAGGGACCTGACCTCCTTCTGCAGAGTCCGGAGTTTGTCCTCCGGCAGGAAGACTTTTGCCTGGGCGGAGTTCAGAACCATCCCCAAGTAAGGGAGGCGAACATTGATGGTCCACCCGAACTCCTGAAGCATCCGAACCGTGGTTGACAGATCGCGCAACAGAGTGGCACTGGAACTCGACCTTAATAGGAGATTGTCCAGATACCAAAGGATTGCAATCCCCTGCGTCCGCAACAGGGCCAGGACAGAAACCAACACTTTGGTAAACACCCTTGGAGCCGAAGCGAGACCGAAAGGCAACGCCACGAACTGATAGTGCTCCTCCGCGAGTGCGAATCGGAGGTACCTCTGATGACCTTCGTAAATGGGGATGTGTAAATACGCATCCTTGAGGTCGATGGAAGCCAGGAAATCTCCCGCACTCAGGGAGGCCACCACCGATCGGAGGGACTCCATGCGGAATTTTTGAACCCGCAAGAAGCGGTTCAGAAACTTCAAGTCCAGAATTGGACGCACCTTGCCCTCCTTTCTGGGCACCGTGAACAGATTCAAGTGAAAACCCCGAAACTTGTCCCGATGTGGCGAGGAGATCCTGAACCGCCCGTTGGAGATCTTGGAAACGATCTGGGGTCAAATGAAGATTTGAGGGAAAGAATCTGTCTGTTGGGCGTGATCAAAATACCATCTTGTACCCTGACCGAATGAGTTCCTGAACCCATCTGTCCTGAACCTTGGCCAGCCAGGGCTCGGGAAAACAGCACAGACGTCCCCCCACCCCTGAGACGGGTGAGGACGCGCCTTCAGGTCGAGGCGGGCTGGGCCGCCGTGCCAGAGTGGGCGGCTTTTGATTTTCCCGTCCAAGGCTTCTTCTGGCCACCAGAGGTCTTGAAGGATTTGCCCTTGTCTTGTGCCTTGAAGGCACGAAAGGACCCTGGTTAGGTTTAAAGGAAGGGCCACGCTTACCGCGGAAAGACTTGCCCCCGGACACCTGGGGCAGCAGCGTGCTTTTACCACCAGTGACGCCCTTCACCAATTCGTCCAGGGAGTCCCCAAAAAGGCGATTCCCTGCATAAGGGATGTCAGACACCATCTTCTTGGAAGACTGGTCGGCCGACGAGCTTTTCAACCACACGATGCGACGGATCGTTACTGCGACTGCAGATAAGCGTGACACTAAAGGGGCATTATCCAAGGCCGCGTCACACAGGTATAAAACAGCCTCAATAATTTGGTCCACCATCTCCAGAGTAGCAGGAGGGGCGGAATCAGCCACAAGGGTGCGTCTGAGCACCTTAGTCCACTCCACAGCCTGAGAGACCATTACTGAGGCGAACACGGGTTTCATCAAGGAACCTGCCACCAGATAGGAGTGGCGGGTAAGAGACTCCACCCGCCTATCAGCCGGATCTCTAAACACCGGAGAATCCTCCGCAGGCATCAAAGTGGCTTTATTTAACCTGGACACAGAGTGGACCACCTTAGGGACCACAGTCCAACGCGAATCCAGCGGAGACGCAAAGGGATAACGGTACTGAAACCGCTTAGGAACCACAAAATTGCGCTTTAAATTGCGCCATTGTTTATTCACTGTTTCGTGAAACTCGGCGGGACAGGGAAATACCTGAACCGACTTCTGGGCTTTGCGGGTCCCAAAGGAAAACTGCTTACCCGGCAGGTGGGGCTCATCTTCTAAATGTAGCGTGTCTTTAACAGAGCTAATGAGCGCAGACATCGCAGCGTGTTCTCTGGCTGACCCGGAGGGGGAATCCTCCACCTCCTCCCCATCCGACTGAGACCCTTCAGGGGGTACACTGTCCGTGGCAACCATATCTGGCTCTAAATCAGAAGACTGAGAAAGCCTGGGCCTTTTCTTAGAAGCCCGCTCAGATATCAACAGATCCAGTTTGGACGCTAAATTCTTAGAGATTAAGTGGCGCTGGCCCTTTAAATCGGTGATAACTGCAGTTCCCACAACAATGCACCGCAATGAATAACTAGCCTGTGCTACTAAGCACTGAAAAATAAGAACTGTGTGCGAATGGGGAGTGTGCGAATGGGGAGTGTGCGAATGGGGAGTGTGTATATAGGAGTGTGCGTACGGGAGTGTGTATACGGGGAGTGCGTGTATGGGAGTGCGTATATAGGAGTGTGTGTATATAGGAGTGCGTATAGGGGAGTGCGTATACGGGAGTGCGTGTATGGGAGTGCGTATATAGGAGTGTGTGTATATAGGAGTGCGTATACGGGAGTGCGTATATGGGAGCGTGTATATAGGAGCGTGTATATAGGAGTGTGTATATAGGAGTGCGTATATGGGAGCGTGTATATAGGAGCGTGTATATAGGAGCGTGTATATAGGAGCGTGTATATAGGAGTGTGTGTATATAGGAGTGTGTGTATATAGGAGTGTGTGTATAGGAGTGTGTATATGGGAGTGTGTATATAGGAGCGTGTATTTATTTTTTTCTGTATTGGTTGAACTGGGTGGACTGGTATATAGGGGAGTGCGTATATAGGATTGTGTATATAGGATTGTGTATATGGGAGCGTGTATATGGGAGCGTGTATATAGGAGCGTGTATATAGGAGCGTGTATATGGGAGCGTGTATATGGGAGCGTGTATATGGGAGCGTGTATATGGGAGTGTGTATATGGGAGTGTATATATAGGAGTGTGTATATAGGAGTGTGTATATATAGGAGTGTGTGTATATAGGAGTGTGTGTATAGGAGTGTGTATATGGGAGTGTGTGTATATAGAAGTGTGTATATAGGAGCGTGTATATAGGAGCGTGTATATAGGAGCGTGTATATAGGAGCGTGTATATAGGAGCGTGTATATAGGAGCGTGTATATAGGAGCGTGTATTTATTTTTTTTCTGTATTGGTTGAACTGGGTGGACTGGTATATAGGGGAGTGCTTATATAGGAGCGTGTATATAGGATTGTGTATATAGGAGCGTGTATATAGGAGCGTGTATATAGGATTGTGTATATAGGAGCGCGTATATAGGAGCGTGTATATAGGAGCGCGTATATAGGAGCGCGTATATAGGAGCGCGTATATAGGAGCGCGTATATAGGAGCGTGTATATAGGAGCGTGTATATAGGAGCGTGTATATAGGAGCGTGTATATAGGAGTGTGTATATAGGAGGGTGTATATAGGAGCGTGTATATAGGAGTGTGTATATAGGAGCGTGTATATAGGAGCGTGTATATAGGAGCGTGTATTTATTTTTTTTCTGTATTGGTTGAACTGGGTGGACTGGTATATAGGGGAGTGCTTATATAGGATTGTGTATATAGGATTGTGTATATAGGAGCGTGTATATAGGAGCGTGTATATAGGAGCGTGTATATAGGAGCGTGTATATAGGAGCGTGTATATAGGAGGGTGTATATAGGAGGGTGTATATAGGAGGGTGTATATAGGAGGGTGTATATAGGAGGGTGTATATAGGAGCGTGTATATAGGAGCGTGTATATAGGAGCGTGTATATAGGAGCGTGTATATAGGAGCGTGTATATAGGAGCGTGTATATAGGAGCGTGTATATAGGAGCGTGTATATAGGAGCGTGTATTTATTTTTTTCTGTATTGGTTGAACTGGGTGGACTGGTATATAGGGGAGTGCGTATATAGGATTGTGTATATAGGATTGTGTATATAGGAGCGTGTGTATATAGAAGTGTGTATATAGGAGCGTGTATATAGGATTGTGTATATAGGAGTGTGTATATAGGAGGGTGTATATAGGAGGGTGTATATAGGAGGGTGTATATAGGAGGGTGTATATAGGAGTGTGTATATAGGAGTGTGTATATAGGAGTGTGTATATAGGAGCGTGTATTTATTTTTTTCTGTATTGGTTGAACTGGGTGGACTGGTATATAGGGGAGTGCGTATATAGGATTGTGTA
This sequence comes from Pelophylax lessonae, assembly GCF_965119305.1. Lineage (NCBI taxonomy): Eukaryota > Metazoa > Chordata > Amphibia > Anura > Ranidae > Pelophylax > Pelophylax lessonae. The sequence goes on along the minus strand of NC_138771.1, from coordinate 65,018 downwards.
TATAGGATTGTGTATATAGGATTGTGTATATAGGATTGTGTGTATATAGGAGTGTGTGTATATAGGAGTGTGTGTATATAGGAGTGTGTGTATATAGGAGTGTGTGTATATGGGAGTGCGTATATGGGAGTGCGTATATAGGAGCGTGTATATAGGAGCGTGTATATAGGAGCGTGTATATAGGAGCGTGTATTTATTTTTTTCTGTATTGGTTGAACTGGGTGGACTGGTATCTTTCCCATGTAACTGTATAACAATGTAATTATAGTAGATTGCACTTGATGATAAATAAACCAAATATTAAAGAAAATACTTGCGGCCAAAAGAAGAAAAAACAAAACCCAACATATTTCACCTAAAAGGCTTCATCGGGGGGTATAAGAGTCACATCGTGCAAAGTGTGTGCTTTATAGGCTACATGTGCAAAACAGCAGCCACCATGTGGGGGAGGTGTATTAATAAGCCGGCAACCTTAATGTCATTATGCAGGTTTGTGCGTGCGTCATTTGTATGATGACATCATCATGCAGCTATAATTACATCACTGCGGATACACATCCAACATTCAAAAACATCATTACCAATGGTCCTACACATTCCAACCACCAGGGGGAGAAAATACTATTTCTCAAAATGAGGAAAACACTCCCTCTTGTGGACTTCTTTGGTATTACCACACAAAGATCTTATTTTTCATTCATGACTTTCTCCACAATTCTGTTTTTCTTTGTTTTATTTCGTTTTATTGTAAATGATATAAAAAACACAATAATATTCTGATGATATTCCACGCAATATCCAACAGAAAAACCCATCAGAATTGAACAAATCATCAGTTTCATGAACAAATACTAAAATCATAACCGTCATTGGGGCCATCGGGGGGGGGGGGGGGGGTGGCCCAGGACCCTCATTGGAGCCATGGGGGAGGTGGCACAGGACCCCCATTGGGGCTATGGGGGGGGGGCTCACGACCCTCATTGGGGCTATGGGAGAGGGGGTTTAGGACCCTCATTGGGGCTATGGGGGGGGGGGGCTCACGACACTCATTGGGGCTATGGGGGGACTCGGGACCCTCATTGGGGCTATGGTGGGGGGCTCGGGACCCTCATTGGGGCTATGGGGGGCTAAGGACCCTCATTGGGGCTATGGGGGGGCTAAGGACCCTCATTGGGGCTAAGGACCCTCATTACGGCTATGGGGGGGCTAAGGACCCTCATTGGGGCTATGGGGGGCTCAGAGCTCTTTCTGTGGTTTTCTCCAGATATCTCCTGGGCTACAGACTGCCCTGAGAAATGTCATGCAGCCATCGCAGAAGTGCCTGCAAAAAGGCTGCATGAGATCAGCAGAACTGAGATGGAACAAAAGATTTAAATAGGATGGAAAACAAGTATTTAACCCCTTCAACACTGGGCACGTTCACCCCCTTCCTGCCCAGGCCAATGTTCAGCTTTCAGTACTTTGAATGACAATTGCGCAAGCAAGTTTTATCATTTCTCCCACAGACAGAACTTTCTTTTGTTGGTATTTCATCACCGATCCGGTTTATATTTTTTGCTAAATAAATTATTAAAGACCAAAAAAGTTGAAAAAAAAAAAAAACCTTCCATAATTTTGTTAAAACATTTTGGAAACTGGTAATTTTTCTCCTTTATTGGTGGGCACCGATTGGCAGCACTGGTGGGCACCGATTGGCAGCGCTGATTGGGAGCACTGGTGGGCGCCGACTGGCAACACTGGTGGGCGCCGGCTGGCAACACTGGTGGGCGCCGGCTGGCAACACTGGTGGGCACCGGCTGGCAACACTGGTGGGCACCGGCTGGCAACACTGGTGGGCACCGGCTGGCAACACTGGTGGGCACCGGCTGGCAACACTGGTGGGCACCGGCTGGCAACACTGGTGGGCACCGGCTGGCAACACTGGTGGGCACCGGCTGGCAACACTGGTGGGCACCGGCTGGCAACACTGGTGGGCACCGGCTGGCAACACTGGTGGGCACCAGCTGGCAACACTGGTGGGTAGCACTGGTGGGCACAGATTGGCAGCACTGGTGGGCACAGATTGGCAGCACTGGTGGGCACAGATTGGCAGCACTGGTGGGCACTGTTGGGACTGCACGGATTATCAGTGTAGATGTCCCTTTCAGTGAAGCGGGTTATCGGCTCTCCTCTCCTCCTGCTGTCAGTGTGAGGAAAGGAATGCCGATAACCGGCTTCTATTTACATCCGTGATCAGCTGTGATTGGACATTGCTGATCACGTGGTAAAGAGCTGCTGATTGGCTCTTTACATCAATCTGTGATCAGCACTGATCCCCCTACGCGGCCAGTTATAGGACAACTTCCCAGAACTATCCATCCACTATAGCGAGGTCAGCAGCTGGTTAAGTAGAACTTTCCTCCTCCAATCACCAGGAAGTCGGTGCCATCATTAGTACATAGAGAGGAAGGGAGAGGAGATTTGCGGGTTTTATACTTATTTTGGTTTCTGGCCTAGGCCAATGATGTAATGGAGTCTCCATGGAGGGAAGGAGGGGCACTCCCAGCTAAGCACACCCGTCTGCCTGCATGCCTGAGCCAAGGGCAGATGGATTCCAGAAAGAAAATGCTACATGAAACATCTGCCCTTACTCAAGACTGCCATAGCTAGAAATGCAAGGGGGTGATTTTTAAAATGATTTCTCTGCAAAATAAAGCATGGAGGCATGGATGGATAAACGAATATATGAATGGATGGACAGAGACATGGATAGAACATGAATGGATGACTGATTAGGGGAGCGAGTGAATGGATTGAAAGATGAATGGGGAGTGGAAGGATGAATGGGGAGTGGAAGGATGAATGGGGGAAGTGTAAGGATGAATGGGGGAAGTGTAAGGATGAATGGGGGAAGTGGAAGGATGAATGGGGGAGTGGAAGGATGAATGGGGGAGTGGAAGGATGAATGGGGGAGTGGAAGGATGAATGGGGGAGTGGAAGGATGAATGGGGGAGTGGAAGGATGAATGGGGAAGTGTAAGGATGAATGGGGAAGTGTAAGGATGAATGGGGGAGTGTAAGGATGAATGGGGGAGTGTAAGGATGAATGGGGGAGTGTAAGGATGAATGGGGGAGTGGAGGAATGAATGGGGGAGTGAGAGAATGAATGGGGGAGTGAGAGAATGAATGGGGGAGTGGAAGGATGAATGGGGGAGTGGAAGGATGAATGGGGGAGTGGAAGGATGAATGGGGGAGTGGAAGGATGAATGGGGGAGTGGAAGGATGAATGGGGGAGTGAAAGGATGAATGGGGGAGTGGAAGGATGAATGGGGGAGTGGAAGGATGAATGGGGGAGTGGAAGGATGAATGAGGGAGTGGAAGGATGAATGAGGGAGTGGAAGGATGAATGAGGGAGTGGAAGGATGAATGAGGGAGTGGAAGGATGAATGAGGGAGTGGAAGGATGAATGAGGGAGTGGAAGGATGAATGAGGGAGTGGAAGGATGAATGGGAGAGAGGAAGGACGAATGTAGACATAGATGAATGGAGACATGGATAGATGAATGGACGGACGTAGACATGGATGGATGGATGCGGGAGTAGAATGATGAATGGAGACATGGAAAGATGAATAGGGGAGTGGAAGGATGGATGGACGGAAGACATGCATATATGGATGAATGGGAGTGTAGAAGGATGAATGGAGACATGGATAGATGAATGGACCGAGACATGGATGGATGCGGGAGTGGAATGATGAATGGAGACATGGATAGATGAATAGGGGAATGGAAGGATGGATGGATGGATGGATGGATGGATGGATGGATAAACCGGGTTCATACACATTTTCACCAATAAAATTCCATGACTTTTCCATGACTTCACGTAAATATTCATGACCACAAGTTTCATGAAATGTCTATGTATACGTGTTAAATAAGAAGAAAATCCATGTCACACCCAGCATATTTTTACTAAAATAAATGACAATCTTTGTAGTGTACAGTACCTCTGCAGTTAGGGTTTCGTTTCTGGATACACCGTGACTCAAAATGGTCCCTTGTTTTACAGTGGATGAGATGGAAGCACCGCTGCCGCAGCTGGGAGCCGGTGTCACTTCAGGCGCACGGGTGAAAAAGCCAGCGATCGGATTGGAAGCTGTCAAGCACGCAGCTGCAGACTGGTGCTTTTCACCTTTAGCGTGGCTAGACAGCGCTGCCTCTCCCATGTTCGAAATGTCAAACGTTTTACGACACACTGTACATTTAGCAGACATGATACGGGAGGTGGTCAGAGGCTGCGGACATGATACAGGAGAAGGTCAGAGGCTGCGGACATGATACAGGAGGTGGTCAGAGGCTGCAGACATGATACAGGAGGTGGTCAGAGGCTGCAGACATGATACAGGAGGTGGTCAGAGGCTGCGGACATGATACAGGAGGTGGTCAGAGGCTGCGGACATGATACAGGAGGTGGTCAGAGGCTGCGGACATGATACAGGAGGTGGTCAGAGGCTGCGGACATGATACAGGAGGTGGTCAGAGGCTGCGGACATGATACAGGAGGTGGTCAGAGGCTGCGGACATGATACAGGAGGTGGTAAGAGGCTGCGGACATGATACAGGAGGTGGTCAGAGGCTGCGGACATGATACAGGAGGTGGTCAGAGGCTGCGGACATGATACAGGAGGTGGTCAGAGGCTGCGGACATGATACAGGAGGTGGTCAGAGGCTGCGGACATGATACAGGAGGTGGTCAGAGGCTGCGGACATGATACAGGAGGTGGTCAGAGGCTGCGGACATGATACAGGAGGTGGTCAGAGGCTGCGGACATGATACAGGAGGTGGTCAGAGGCTGCGGACATAATACAAGAGAAGGTCAGAGACTGCAGACATGATAGAAGAGCACAGGGGTAGCAGAGAGCACTGGAGGAGCTGTAGGGCAGGGGGGGGGGACACTGGAGAGAATTAAGGGGGGATTTGCAAAGCATTGCAGGGGGGTTGGAAGGCGCGCGGGGGGGGGGGGGCATGGAAAACCAGGGGGATGGAGAGCACAGGGGGAGAGGGGGGGGACTGGAGAGAATTAAGGGGGGATTTGCAAAGCATTGCAGGGGGGTTGGAAGGCACGCGTGGGGGGGGGGGGGCACATGGAAAACCAAGGGGATGGAGAGCACAGGGGGAGAGGGGGGGGACTGGAGAGCACTGAGGGGGGAGCCAGGGAGCTGGAGAGCACTGGGGGAGCCAGAAAGCATGGGGGGGGGGGAGAGATGAAAAGCACTGTGGGGAGCTGAAGAGCACCAGGGGGGGGCTTAAGGGCACTGGGGGGACTAAGAGCACTGAGGGGATTAAGAACACTGGGGGGGCTAAAGAACACTGGGGGGGGCTAAAGAACACTGGGGGGGGCTAAAGAACACTGGGGGGGGCTAAAGAACACTGGGGGGGCTAAAGAACACTGGGGGGGGGGCTAAAGAACACTGGGGGGGGGGGCTAAAGAACACGGGGGGGGCTAAAGAACACTGGGGGGGGGCATTTTTACATTCAGCGTATAGCACTGGTACAGGTAGGTGTCCTTCCGGGTCCGCAGTTTGCCCTTACTGTAACGTGATGACGCGGGGGTGCGGTAACCGAAACGGTTACCGCCCCCTTCCGCGTCATCATCACGTTCATGCGGCCGGCCCGCCCTCCAGTAACGCTTCCGCTGCCTCATTGGTTGATAATCTCCTGGCTGTTACTGCTGTTGCTAGTCACAGTGTCTCCAGGCAAACCACGGCCGGCCCTCCCCACTGCCCGATTGGGTCATCTCTTTGGCTGCTGCTGGCCAATGACAGCACGCGCATACCGCGGACCCGGAAGGACGCTAATACAGAGAAATGTAAATACAGTAAGTGGCAATATAATTATCATAAAATAATTAAGCATCCGCTCCCCGCCGCTCCTCCACAGTAATTTAATTCCATGACTTTTCCAAAACTTAGTGCGTTTCCTAATTTTCCATGACCTTTCCAGGCCTGGAAAATGTCATCTAAAAATTCCAAAACTTTTCCAGGATTTCCAGGACCATATGAACCCTGGATATGTAACTATATGTAACTATGTAACTATGAAACTATGTAACTATATGTAACTATATGTAACTATATGTAACTATATGTAACTATGTGTAACTATGTGTAACTATGTGTAACTATATGTAACTATGTGTAACTATATGTAACTATGTGTAACTATATGTAACTATGTGTAACTATGTAACTATATGTAACTATGTGTAACTATGTAACTATATGTAACTATGTGTAACTATGTAACTATATGTAACTATGTGTAACTATATGTAACTATGTGTAACTATGTAACTATATGTAACTATGTGTAACTATGTAACTATATGTAACTATGTGTAACTATATGTAACTATGTGTAACTATGTAACTATATGTAACTATGTGTAACTATGTAACTATATGTAACTATGTGTAACTATATGTAACTATGTGTAACTATGTGTAACTATGTAACTATATGTAACTATATGTAACTATGTGTAACTATGTAACTATATGTAACTATATGTAACTATGTGTAACTATGTAACTATATGTAACTATGTAACTATATGTAACTATGTAACTATATGTAACTATGTGTAACTATGTAACTATATGTAACTATGTGTAACTATGTAACTATATGTAACTATATGTAACTATGTGTAACTATGTAACTATATGTAACTATGTGTAACTATGTAACTATATGTAACTATGTGTAACTATATGTAACTATGTGTAACTATATGTAACTATGTGTAACTATGTGTAACTATGTGTAACTATGTAACTATATGTAACTATGTGTAACTATGTAACTATATGTAACTATGTAACTATATGTAACTATGTGTAACTATGTAACTATATGTAACTATGTGTAACTATGTAACTATATGTAACTATGTGTAACTATGTAACTATATGTAACTATGTAACTATATGTAACTATGTGTAACTATGTAACTATATGTAACTATGTAACTATATGTAACTATGTAACTATATGTAACTATGTGTAACTATGTAACTATATGTAACTATGTGTAACTATGTAACTATATGTAACTATGTGTAACTATGTAACTATATGTAACTATATGTAACTATGTAACTATGTGTAACTATGTAACTATGTGTAACTATGTAACTATATGTAACTATATGTAACTATGTAACTATATGTAACTATGAAACTATGTAACTATATGTAACTATGTGTAACTATGTAACTATGAAACTATGAAACTATATGTAACTATGTAACTATATGTAACTATGAAACTATGTAACTATATGTAACTATGTAACTATGTGTAACTATGTAACTATGAAACTATGAAACTATATGTAACTATGTAACTATATGTAACTATGTAAGAAAGCGATAATTTTAGCGCCACTCTAGACTGGTAACCTGTAAAGGTAAAGTGCCGCCTATGGAGAATTCCAGGGACAGACGCAGTGTAACATGTTGGGTATCCATTTACTCGGCAGAACATCAGCTTTCATATATTATAAAAAAAAATGGGGTAGTTTTAGTGCTTTTTTTTTTTTTAAATTCATTAACCACTTCAGCCCCGGAAGGTTTTACCCCTTTCATGACCAGGCCATTTTTAGCGATACGGCACTGCGTTGCTTTAACTGACAATTGTGCAGTCGTGCGACACTGTACACAAATACATTTTATGTCTTTTTTTTCCCCCAAAAATAGATTTTCTTTTGGTAGTATATGATCACCTGTGTGGGGGGGGGGGGGGGGGGAGGGAGGTTCGCACTTCAAAAAAAAAAAAAAAAAAGCAACAATTTTGAAAAAAAAAAAACGTTTTTATTTTCTGCTATAAAACATCCAATAAAATTGTTTTTAAAAAATCACATTTATCAGTTTACGCCAATTTGTATAACAGGGGTTAACATCATGGGCAATCAAAGGGTTAAGTGTGTTCCTAGGGAGTGCTTTCTAACTGTGGGGGAGTGGACTGACTGCAGGTAGAGAGAGATCGGTGTTCCTGATAAATCTCTCTCTGTCTGAAAGAACGGCCGTCTACCTTCTTTATATAGGCAGACCACCGTTCTGTCCTTCTCCTGAACGATCGCGGGGAGCCATGGTGGCTGCTGGACCCCCCGATTGGCTCCTGCTGTGTCCAATCACAACAGGAGCGTGGCTCCGGCGGCGCGCACACGCCCCCTAGAGTCCATCTACAAAATCACATACAGGTATGTGATTTTGCGCTTAAGGGCCGCCCTGCCGCAGTAAATGTACGTGGGGCGGTCCTTAGGCGGTGAAAGTGTTTTTTTTTTTTTGCCCAAAAAAAAATTGCATTTGAAAAACTGCTGTGCGAATACAGTGTGACAAAAAATGACAACACCCACCATTTTATTCTATAGGGCCTCTACTAAAAAATAGATCATGTTTGGGGGTTCTAAAGTGGAAAGGGAAGAGTCCGGATTGGCCGGATAGGAAGAGACTGAAGAGCATCAGCCGAGTTTCAGAGGTTCTGCAATAAAGGTGGCGCCACTCACCCAGGGGGTCTTCCTCCCGTCTGCTGGAAGCTGTATGCAGGCTCAGCCATATACCGCCCGGGGGGCTGGGAATATAGGGGTTCAGGTAATCTGGGTGCCCGGCTTGGATCAGCACTTTGTTGGCTTTAAGGTGGGAAAATAAAGAAATGAGCCGTTAGGAAACAAATTGTACAACAAAAAAACATCCACAAAATAGAGGAGCAAAAATCCCGCTACAAAGTGTTCTAAAGTCCTAAAAATGGGCGCAAATACCAAACCAGCAACACGCAACACCGAACCAATGGAAGACATTCAATCTTCTGATAGAAGAAAGGATTTATTATTCTGAAAACCCAGAAATGTGAAGAAGCCGTGTATGGAGGACAGACATGTAATGGTGAAGAAGCCGTGTATGGAGGACAGACATGTAATGGTGAAGAAGCCGTGTATGGAGGACAGACATGTAATGGTGAAGAAGCCGTGTATGGAGGACAGACATGTAACGGTGAAGAAGCCGTGTATGGAGGACAGACATGTAACGGTGAAGAAGCCGTGTATGGAGGACAGACATGTAACGGTGAAGAAGCCGTGTATGGAGGACAGACATGTAACGGTGAAGAAGCCGTGTATGGAGGACAGACATGTAACGGTGAAGAAGCCGTGTATGGAGGACAGACATGTAACGGTAAAGAAGCCGTGTATGGAGGACAGACATGTAACGGTGAAGAAGCCGTGTATGGAGGACAGACATGTAACGGTGAAGAAGCCGTGTATGGAGGACAGACATGTAACGGTAAAGAAGCCGTGTATGGAGGACAGACATGTAACGGTGAAGAAGCCGTGTATGGAGGACAGACATGTAACGGTGAAGAAGCCGTGTATGGAGGACAGACATGTAACGGTGAAGAAGCCGTGTATGGAGGACAGACATGTAACGGTAAAGAAGCCGTGTATGGAGGACAGACATGTAATGGTGAAGAAGCCGTGTATGGAGGACAGACATGTAATGGTGAAGAAGCCGTGTATGGAGGACAGACATGTAACGGTGAAGAAGCCGTGTATGGAGGACAGACATGTAACGGTAAAGAAGCCGTGTATGGAGGACAGACATGTAATGGTGAAGAAGCCGTGTATGGAGGACAGACATGTAACGGTAAAGAAGCCGTGTATGGAGGACAGACATGTAACGGTGAAGAAGCCGTGTATGGAGGACAAACATGTAACGGTGAAGAAGCCGTGTATGGAGGACAGACATGTAACGGTGAAGAAGCCGTGTATGGAGGACAGACATGTAACGGTAAAGAAGCCGTGTATGGAGGACAGACATGTAACGGTGAAGAAGCCGTGTATGGAGGACAGACATGTAACGGTGAAGAAGCCGTGTATGGAGGACAGACATGTAACGGTGAAGAAGCCGTGTATGGAGGACAGACATGTAACGGTGAAGAAGGCGTGTATGGAGGACAGACATGTAACGGTGAAGAAGCCGTGTATGGAGGACAGACATGTAACGGTGAAGAAGCCGTGTATGGAGGACAGACATGTAACGGTGAAGAAGCCGTGTATGGAGGACAGACATGTAACGGTGAAGAAGCCGTGTATGGAGGACAGACATGTAATGGTAAAGAAGCCGTGTATGGAGGACAGACATGTAATGGTGAAGAAGCCGTGTATGGAGGACAGACATGTAATGGTGAAGAAGCCGTGTATGGAGGACAGACATGTAACGGTGAAGAAGCCGTGTATGGAGGACAGACATGTAATGGTGAAGAAGCCGTGTATGGAGGACAGACATGTAATGGTGAAGAAGCCGTGTATGGAGGACAGACATGTAACGGTGAAGAAGCCGTGTATGGAGGACAGACATGTAACGGTAAAGAAGCCGTGTATGGAGGACAGACATGTAATGGTGAAGAAGCCGTGTATGGAGGACAGACATGTAACGGTGAAGAAGCCGTGTATGGAGGACAGACATGTAACGGTGAAGAAGCCGTGTATGGAGGACAGACATGTAATGGTAAAGAAGCCGTGTATGGAGGACAGACATGTAACGGTGAAGAAGCCGTGTATGGAGGACAGACATGTAACGGTGAAGAAGCCGTGTATGGAGGACAGACATGTAATGGTGAAGAAGCCGTGTATGGAGGACAGACATGTAACGGTGAAGAAGCCGTGTATGGAGGACAGACATGTAACGGTGAAGAAGCCGTGTATGGAGGACAGACATGTAATGGTAAAGAAGCCGTGTATGGAGGACAGACATGTAACGGTGAAGAAGCCGTGTATGGAGGACAGACATGTAACGGTGAAGAAGCCGTGTATGGAGGACAGACATGTAACGGTGAAGAAGCCGTGTATGGAGGACAGACATGTAACGGTGAAGAAGCCGTGTATGGAGGACAGACATGTAACGGTGAAGAAGCCGTGTATGGAGGACAGACATGTAATGGTGAAGAAGCCGTGTATGGAGGACAGACATGTAACGGTAAAGAAGCCGTGTATGGAGGACAGACATGTAATGGTGAAGAAGCCGTGTATGGAGGACAGACATGTAACGGTGAAGAAGCCGTGTATGGAGGACAGACATGTAACGGTGAAGAAGCCGTGTATGGAGGACAGACATGTAATGGTGAAGAAGCCGTGTATGGAGGACAGACATGTAACGGTGAAGAAGCCGTGTATGGAGGACAGACATGTAATGGTAAAGAAGCCGTGTATGGAGGACAGACATGTAATGGTGAAGAAGCCGTGTATGGAGGACAGACATGTAACGGTGAAGAAGCCGTGTATGGAGGACAGACATGTAATGGTGAAGAAGCCGTGTATGGAGGACAGACATGTAATGGTGAAGAAGCCGTGTATGGAGGACAGACATGTAACGGTGAAGAAGCCGTGTATGGAGGACAGACATGTAATGGTGAAGAAGCCGTGTATGGAGGACAGACATGTAACGGTGAAGAAGCCGTGTATGGAGGACAGACATGTAATGGTGAAGAAGCCGTGTATGGAGGACAGACATGTAATGGTAAAGAAGCCGTGTATGGAGGACAGACATGTAACGGTGAAGAAGCCGTGTATGGAGGACAGACATGTAACGGTGAGGAACGAACGCTGGAAGAGAATCCCTAGAACAGAACTTTGACTTCAATCGATGAAATTACAGACTGAGACTCTTCCTAGGATATTGTAAAGATCGTCTCTGACCCTAAAAATAGCTTTTATTTCTACAATTACAAATCACGGGTCATCGGTCTCCGATTTCAGGGCCGCTTCGCACTGAGTCTTCCTGTGCGATTCACATGCGGTGCGATTCACATGCTGTGCGATCAGTGCGGGCCGGATCAGTGCGGTGCGATCAGTGCGGGGCGATCAGAGCGGGGCGATCAGTGCGGGGCGATCAGTGCGGGGTGATCAGAGCGGTGCCGATCAGTGCGGGGCGATCAGAGCGGGGCGATCAGAGCGGGGGCGATCAGAGCGGGGCGATCAGTGCGGTGCCGATCAGTGCGGGGCGATCAGTGCGGGGCCGATCAGTGCGGGGCCGATCAGTGCGGGGCCGATCAGTGCGGGGCCGATCAGTGCGGGGCGATCAGTGCGGGGCGATCAGTGCGGTGCCGATCAGTGCGGTGCCGATCAGTGCCCATTCATTTTATGAGTTGAATCACACTGGACTGCAGCAAAAGCAGTGCTATAAAAAACGCACAGCAAGCAGATGTCATCCTTCTGAAGCGTGTGATCCGGTCCAGGCTGACACGCTGTGATCCGGTCCAGGCTGACACGCTGTGATCCGGTCCAGGCTGACACGCTGTGATCCGGTCCAGGCTGACACGCTGTGAACCGCGTTTGGGGGGTCATTAACTTAACAATAATATCTGCTGCAGATCGCAAGGGAAATGTGTTCTGAACACGGTGTAGAAATCCAAGTTCTGCTGTGAATGGGCCCTAAATCATATTAAAGTGAACATAAATCCGATTCATGAAATCTGACCTGACCATATATCTGTAATGTTTACTCATCTCTCTCTCCAAAGCCTAAGTGCCGTGTCTTTCTGCTGCTCTGTTCCCATAACCAGCATAACTTCTGACAAGTTTTCTGAGATGGGAGATAAAAGCAGCTGGAAAAATTTGTGTGTCAGGGTGGGTGAGATAGATAAGCAGAGAGCTGGTCTATTCACAGCACAGCTCTGCGTGTTCCTTCTTTCCTCTATGTGGAGTGGGGGTGTGCACCTTTCCTCCAATCAGCTCACACACGGTGTATGCCCAGACTTCACACCCACTGCTGAAACAGGAATAAAAGAGTATAGAAAGCTGAAGTAAAATGTATGTGGGGAGATTGGTCTCCTCTCTGTGTATCATCGGAGGTTGTCACTTCACTGAGTATATACAGTACGGAGGATTACATCCACTAAGCAATAGGGTGGCATCTGTGCTGAACCCGCATGACACACTCAGCCTGCCTATAATAAAGGTGTTCTCATTGAGTTCTAGGTGGACCTCCCCTGCAGAGCACAGCTGACCGATCGATGGATAAAGCCACTTCCAGTCTACATACAGAGCAATCCAGCCGTATATTGTACAGAAAATGCCAACAGTCCTTCTATATACCAGAGTGTTAGAATTAAACCGGCTGAGCCAGACTGAAATTTAAAGTTCTGCTTCTGGGAAAAAATATTAAATGCACAAATTTCTGCAGAAAAAAAAATAGGCATTTTTTTTCCAACAGAAGTCTGGAAATGGTTGATCAGAAGGTCACATTGTCAGGCTGCTGCCCGTACCTCCTGTATGGGCAATTACTGAAGAGCAGGAAGATCAATGAACTATGAGAGCGCCCACCAGTGCCCTGGGAGTTTATTGGGAACTACAAGCTGGGGTGAAGATGGTACTTGTAGTCCATTCATTCACAGATTGCTGTGTGGGCAGAGCCCCCCTACGTTGAAATTGTGACAGAGGATGCAAGGAGGGGAACCCCTGCCCACTGTCACAGGGAGAGGACCTGGAGGGGGTATGCTGGAACTGTAGAAACAAGGTAAACATTACACCATACATACAGACGTGATGTGTAACCGCCTCTCAAAGGTGACACTTATCCTTTAAACGACACGTAAACCCTAAATCTAGGTATTTTTTGTATGTTTGGCATCATGTCACCCTAATGCCTCACAATTAGCAGGAGTGAGTGATCTCCTTCAGGTGGAAGGATCCATGGATGACTAACAGGCCAGAGGAGAATTGGCAGATTTCAGGATTTTTATCTATTCTTATGAGGCGAGAGAGGGGAGGGGAGAGTGAAAGATAATAGGGGGAAGTGTAGTAGAGGTGTAGGTAGGGGGGTGTATCCTCCGAACCCAACATCTCAAGGATCCTCGATGAAGAGAAGACAGTTTGGAAGTGTGGAAAGTCCGAAAAGACTCAGGGCTCTCCAAACTATGGCCCTCCAGCTGTTCAGGATCTACAATTCCCATCATGCCTCGTCATGTCTGTGAATGTCAGAATTTTACATGGGAGATGTAGTTCCACAACAGCTGGAGGGCCGCAGTTTGGAGATCCCGGATCTAGATGGATCACAAGGCCATAAAAGCAGAGAATTTGTGGTGATTTTGTGCTACCAGTTCCTCAATGTTGTATACAAGTGAGCTGGGCAATCCATTTAGCAATCATGGGGGGGCATCCACCAATTTCCATTGCCTAGCAAATCACATTCCTGCCTGCAGTTAGGAAGCTGAAGATATGGAGAACGGCAGTACAGAGAGGAAGGCAATTGAGGGGGACAAAGGGATATGGGAATCTGCAACAGCATCGTAAATATGGGACAAAAACTATGTATGGGCTCCCCCTCTACCAGATTTGGAGCATGGTTGCCCATGGATGACCACATCTCCAACAATTCAATGAAAGTTTTTTACATTTTTTTGTGGAGCATCGTTGGGGAAAAGGTTCCACCATGTATTTCATAGGTTTTTCTCGCACCGCTGCATCTAGATCTCGACAAGGTCGGCACCTGAGAATTCTTTACCTCCTTTTCCCATTCCTGAATGTAGTATGGGGGCCTTGAATGAGAATGATTATCAGAGCGGTATGGAGGGTCCAATCCCTGTCTGGAGTGGCTGTTCGGGCAGAGAAGTGACAAAATCATAGCTGGAAGTATTCCCACCACTCTCCGGGGGCGTCAGGTAGGTTCATTGTCAGTATAGTAAGTGGTTGAAGTCTATAACGGTGTAGGGCTGAGTGACAACATCTTGTATCGGGTCCACCCAAGAGAGACCTATGGGAGAAGAGCAGATCTCATAGGGGCAAAGGAAGGAGGAGGGAGGGATAGAGATTGGGATAGTTTGGAATCAGTAGAGAAAGCAAGGTAGCGGATCCATTTTGAATAAAGCTTCCTGGCCAAACCACACATGCCGGAGTTTGGACCTTCCCTTGAGCCTGGCTACGGAGGTTCCCAAATGAGGAAGGAAATGGAGCTCAAATCCTGTATATTTGTTGGGATTTGAACTCCAAGGAAGCGGATGGACTTTGCAGCCCAGAAAGAGCAATGACTAGACCTCATCTTGAGATAAGAGAATGTAAAAAGCATTTGTTACCCAAAAAAAAAAAATGGATCCGGTTCCTTTAACCACTTAAGCCCCGGAAGATTTTACCCCCTTCCTGACCAGGGGGTATTTTGCGATTCGGCACTGCGTGACTTTAACGGACAATTGCGCGGTCGTGCAACGCTGTACCTAAACAAATTGATCTCCTGTGCGATTTTTTGATCATGCGCTATAAACAAAAAAAGAGCGTCAATTTTGCAAAAATAATATTTTTCACATTTTTTATATGAAATTCCCAAAAAAAAAATATATAAAAATCTAAATTTTTTAACATTTTAGGTCAATTTGTTTTCTGCTACATAAGTTTGGTAAAAAAAAAAAAAGCAAAAAGCGTATTTTGATTGGTTTGCGCAAAAGTTATTGCGTTAACTAAGGGAAAGATTTTTGTCATTTTTGTTGTTTTTTTTTTTTAACGCATAATGGCGGCGATCTGCTATTTTTTTTGTGGGACTGCGACATTGCGGTGGACAGATTGGACCTCTGACTGACATTTTTGACACTTTTGGGGTTACCAGTGACATCACTACAGTAATCAGTGCTATGCTATACATATGCACTGTCACTGTACTAATGACACTGGCAGGGAAGGGGTTAATTTTTTTGAGAGGGAGGGGTTAAGTGTGTCCCTAGGGGCGTGATTCTAACTGTGATTGGCTGTGGCTACTGGTGTAAGAACAGAGATCAACGGTCCTACATAGTAGAACCGTGTGATGTCAATTCTTACACAGGGGAGAATGACAGGCGGCTTGTTTACATTAGCCGCCTGCCTTTCTCCCGCTGTAACGGACAATCGCAAATGAGCGGCGGACATCGGGTACGCCGGGCACACGCGGGGGGGGGTCAGAGACTGTGCGGGAGCGCTCGCTCCCTAGAGCCTCACAGGCTAGCGATGTAGTCCTATGTCGCTTTGCCTGTGAGGGGCTGACCGCCGCCGTAAATAGTCGTGCGGCGGTTGGCAAGTGCTTAAAGTATGAATGTCATCACATTTGTAACATGAAATACCTGGCTAATCCTGCCCCCCCCCGTAAACTGACCACATTTATCATAGCTGCTGAGCCAACACTGTGGTCAGTTTACGTGCCTCTGTCATCCGCAGCTCACCTGTTCTCCTCTCCCCTCCACCTCCCTGCCTGTCAGCTCATGCCAGTGCCCGTCCCTCCCATCACCTCCTGCAAAAATACATCATCAGGCAATCCCATCTTCCATACTGCTATGCGCCCTCTGGATGTCTCTGTGCTTTATTAAAAATAAAAATGCCGTTCTATACTATTTTTCAGATCGCCGCTCACGTGATCACCGGCCGCTCTCCTCCTAACTGGGGCAGGGAATTCTCAGTCCCTCCCACTGTGGCTGTCAGATCCAGAGGGGTAAGGGCAGGCGGTCACGTGAGCGCCGCTAGGAAATAAGGTATAGAACATAAAGCACAGACACAGAACACATAGCATCATGGAAAATTACCAAATGGCTTTACAACCACTTTAAGTGCCATAGACTCGTGAGCCTTGACTTTAACCACTTGACCTCCAGAAGATTTACCCCCCTTAAAGACCAGGCCATTTTTTGCGATACAGCACTGTGTAATTTTAACTGACAATTGTGCGGCCCTGCGATGTTGTACCCAAATAAAATGTATGTAGTTTTTTCCCTACAAATAGAGATTTCTTTTGGTGGTATTTGATCACCGCTGCGGTTTTTATTTTTTGCTCTATAAACAAGAAAAAAAGAGCGGGAAAATTTTTTTTTATATATTTCTTACTTTCTGCTTTCAAATATATCCAATAAAATAAAATAGAAAAAAAAAAATCGAATTTCTTCATCAATCTAGACCAATATGTATTAAAAAATCCTAATAAGTGTGTATTGATTGGTCTGTGCAAACTTTATCGCGTCTACAAACTATAGGATAGATTTATGGAATTTTTTTACTTTTTATTTAGTAATAGCGGCGACTTAAAACGGGACTGCGAAATTGTGGTGGACAAATTGGTCACACTAACACTTTTTTGGGGACCAGTGACACAAATACAGTGATCAGTGCTAAAAATATCCACTGTCACTGTACGACACTGGCAGGGAAAGGGTTAACATTAGGGGCGCTCAAAGGGTTAAATGTGTTCAAAGGAAGTGCTTGCCAAGTGTGGGGGAGGTGCTACCTTCCCTTTTCAGAGAACGGCGAACTGCCCGTGTCCAGAATGATCAGTGGGTCCCACTGGACTTCACATCCACCGGACCTGCTGATTGGCTCCCACTTTGTCCAATCACAGCGGGAGTGGGTCGCTAGGAAAGCAAGACCAGAAGAGCCGCCATGTGTATATATATATATATATACACACACACACACACACAGTATATGGTCAGCAAGCAGTTAAAGTGTTAAAGTGATTGTAAAGGCAAAAGGTGCATTCTATGAATTAGGATAAAAAAACCTTCTGTGTGACCCTCACCCCCCAAATACTTAACCTCTGCCCCTCCCCCCCCAATACTTACCTGAGCCCACTCTATGCAGCGATGTTGCAAGAAAGACTCTGCTGTCCTGGACTCTCCCTCCTGATTGGCTGAGACACACAGGGGGTGCCACTGGCTCCTGCTGCTGTCAATCCGCTCTGTTTCTGAATGGACACACAGAGCGGCGGCTTGGCTCGGGTGCCTCCATAACAAGCTGCTTGCTGTGAGGGCACTTGGTGGGAGGAAGGGGCTAGAAGAGCCAGCGGGGGATCTGAGAAGAGGAAGATCTGACTTTAGTTTCACTGTAAAATTGCTGAGATGATGGGACATGGCAAATTCCTGTATAAAGGGAGGGAAGTGCTACCCTAGGGTTAAGATCCTTTCAAAATTGAGAGCAGCAACACGTCTCAAAAAAGTTGGGACAAGCCAACAAAAAGCTGGCAAAGTAAGTTGTATATATGGGGTTATGGGGGTTGGTTTCTAATCAGAAGAGGTCTTTTGAAGGGAAGGCCTTGCCGATTTCAGCAGGACAATACTAATAAACTGCATACTGGGTCTATGACACCAGCATGGCTTCCTAAAAGAAGGGCCGGGGGGCTTCACCGGCCTGCCTGCAGTCTAGACCTTTCCCAGGACTGCTGAGCAGTTAGAATCCAATATCAGGGAAGAAAGGGACCAAACCTCTCCCCCAAAACTCCAGCAACTGCCCTTCTGACTCTTCCAGATGTTTTTTTTTATACCCAATCGTGTTTGTTTCAATTTGTTTCAAAACCTTCTTCCAGGTCTCCCTGGTTAGGACCACTTTGCCAGATTTTTGTTGCCCTAACCCAACTTTGAGTCGTGTTGCCGCCATCAATTTAAAAAGCCCTTTTTTCCCCCTAAAACCTGTTTTCTCAGTTTAATCATTCGATATGTTTTCTATTGTGAATAAAATTTGGGTTTATGAGATTTGCATTCTGTTTTTATGTAGATTTTACACAGCACCCTGTTTTGGAATTGGGGTTTTATTTTAGACAGAGCTGCAGTACTGTGCAAAATTTTTAGGCAGGTGATGTCAAAAATGAAGAATGCTTCCAGACATCGAAGTGTTAATAGTTTATTTTTTTCATCAACAAAATGACTAATAAAGAGAAATCCAATCAATATTTGGGGTTTTTTGCCTTCTTCTAGGTAGGCTTGCACACAGTGGGTGAAGGAACTCGGCAGGTGGGTTGTTCTATGGCAGGTGGGTTGTTCTATGGCAGGTAGGTTGTTCTATGGCAGGTGGGTTGTTCTATGGCAGGTGGGTTGTTCTATGGCAGGTGGGTTGTTCTATGGCAGGTGGGTTGTTCTATGGCAGGTGGGTTGTTCTATGGCAGGTGGGTTGTTCTATGGCAGGTGGGTTGTTCTATGGCAGGTGGGTTGTTCTATGGCAGGTAGGTTGTTCTATGTACATCTTAGAGGACGAAACACAGATCTTAGGATGTCGGCGGCCTCCAATCCTTTATCCCAGATAGATCCATGATGGTGAGATCAGGACTTTGTGGGGGCCAAACCATCACTTCCAGGACTCCTTACTTACAATGGAGAGAGTAGGAGGCAGGTGAAAACTGTGTTTGGACTTTGAGTATACCTCTATGATCACTTGATTAATCAAAGGATAAAATAACAAAAAAGGGAGTCGCGCTTAAAATATGTGAGGG
The DNA here is from genome assembly GCF_965119305.1 of Pelophylax lessonae. NCBI lineage: Eukaryota > Metazoa > Chordata > Amphibia > Anura > Ranidae > Pelophylax > Pelophylax lessonae. Next base: position 45,772 of record NC_138771.1, on the reverse strand, counting down.
TTAACTGAGCAAATGCTGTAATGGTTAAACATATAAAGTGTCCAGAATTAAACTCTATCAAAAGAAAATGCAGTCCACTCCCAAGGTATATATTCAACTGATGATATAACCAAAGTTGGCAATAAACTTGATTTTTGGCGGAATCACACTATGGGCTTGTCCCGATCTTTATTGTTTCCCACTCCACACATTTTAAGCGCAACTCCTTTTTTGTTATTTTACCTTCACTTTCCAGGAGTTTAGGAGTTCGCTGCTCTTAAGGGCGCAGGTACATTTTATTTAAAATCAAAGGATAGAATCAGAAATTATATTAAAAAAAAAACTAACTTTGAATTCATACAATGTTAACCACTTAAGCCCCGGAGGATTTTCCTGCTAAACGACCAGGGGGTATTTTGCGATTCGGCACTGCGTGACTTTAACAGACAATTGCGCGGTCGTGCGACGCTGTATCTAAACGAATTTGGCGTCCTTTTTTTCCCACAAACAGAGCTTTCTTTTGGTGGTATTTGATCACCCGTGCGATTTTTACTTTTTGCGCTATAAACAAAAAAAGAGCGACCATTTTGCAAAAATAGCAATATTTTTCACATTTTATATGAAATTCCCCCCAAAAAAAATGTAAAAATCAAAATTTTTGTAACATTTTCGGCCAATTTGTTTTATGCTACCCATGTTTGGTAAAAAAAAAAAAATCGCAAAAAGCGTATTTTGATTGGTTTGCGCAAAAGTTATCGCGTTTACTAACAAAGGGAAAGATTTTTGTCATTTTTGTTGTTTTTTTTTTAACGTGTAATGGCGGCGATCTGCGATTTTTTTTGCGGTACTGCGACATTGCGGCGGACAGATCGGACCCTTGACTGACATTTTTGACACTTTTGGGGTTACCAGTGACATTTCTACAGTAATCAGTGCTATACATATGCACTGTTACTGTAAAAATACACTGGTAGTGAAGGGGTTAACTTTATTTGGGAGGGAGGGGCTGTGTGTGTCCCTAGGGGCGTGCTTTCTACTGTGATTGGCTGTGGCTTGAGCTGTAAGGACACTGATCAACAGATCTACATAGTAGATCCATGTGATCAGTGTCTTTACAGCGAGGAGAATGACAGGTGGCTTGTTTACACAAGCTGCCTGACATTCTCCCTCTCCCCCGCCGATCGCCGAGTGACCGGCGGACATCGGGTCCGCTGGTCACACGCGCGGGGGGGGGGGGGTCCGTGACCGCGCGGGAGCGCGACTCCGCGGGCGCGCGCTCGCTCCCCAGAGCCTCACAGGCGAGCGACGTAGACCTACGTCACTGTCTGTGAGGGGCTGACTGCCGCAGTAAATATACTGTGAGCAGTCGGCAAGCGGTTAAAAATTACATCTAGTGCGGTTTATCAAATACATTACAACAGTAGGCGTATTAAATAAATAGAAGATTTATATACATATATATTTAATGCACCTACTGTTATAATGTATTTGGTAAACCGCACTAGATGTAATTTTTAACATTGTATGAATTCAAAGTTAGTTTTTTTTTTTTTATATAATTTCTGATTCTATCCCTTGATAATTTTACAGAAAATATTTCACTAAATGTAATTCACCTCCAATACCCAAATGGCTATTAGCTTTTGGCGGTAAATTACATTTTGTAAATATCTTCTGTAGAATAACAGCAGCTGCTTTATAATTAATTTATAATTTTATTTATCTTTTATTGTGACATTTGGGCGCTGGGCGAGTTACATAGTAGGTGAGGTCGAATAAAGACAATAGTCCATCCAGTTCCCCCTGTGTAGGTGTGTGTGGGCGGAGTTCCCCCTGTGTAGGTGTGTGTGGGCGGAGTTCCCCCTGTGTAGGTGTGTGTGGGCGGAGTTCCCCCTGTGTAGGTGTGTGTGGGCGGAGTTCCCCCTGTGTAGGTGTGTGTGGCTGTAATCATCTCTCATACCCCTGAATGTTCTGATCCTTGAGATGTAAGTCTAAGAGTCTTCTGAAAGCCACCATACTTCCCGCAGAAACCACCTCTTGTGGTAGAGAATTCCACAATCTTGTAGCCCTAACAGTAAAGAACCCCCCACGTTGCCTGAGGTTAAAACGCTTCTCCTCTAATCGCATTGTATGTCCTCGAGTCCTCATGCAATCCTTCCGACTGAACAGCTTTTTTTCTAAGCTGAGATCACCATGGAGATATTTATAAATTGCTATCATGTCCCCCCTCAGGCGTCTCTTCTCCAGGGAGAATAAATCGAGTGATTGTAGACGCTCTTCATAATTAAGGTCCTCCAATCCCCTAATCAGTTTAGTTGCCCTTCTTTGGACTCTCTCCAGCTCCAACACATCCCTCCTGAGGACTGGTGACCAGAACTGGACGGAATACTCCAGATGCAGTCGGACCAGAGTTTTATAAAGTGGAAGGATTATAGTCTTATCTCTGGAATACATCCCTTTCTTTATGCATGCTAATATTCTGCTGGCTTTGGAAGCTGCCGCTTGACATTGCATGCTATTGCCTAATCTATCATCAACCAAGACTCCCAGATCTTTCTCCATTTTTGATTCCCCCAAGGGTTCCCCTCCTAACGTGTATTGTGCTTTTATGTTTTTAGTCCCCAAGTGCAAAACCTTACACTTCTCCACATTAAACCTCATTTGGCATGTCGTTGCCCCCTCCGTTATTTTGTCCAGGTCATTCTGTAGGATATCTGCTTCATGCTGTGCAGTTATTGCCCTGGCCAATTTTGTGTCATCTGCAAAAACTGATATCGAACTAATGATCCCGACCTCAATGCTGTTTATGAATAAATTGAACAAGGTTGGTCCCAGGACTGAGCCCTGGGGCACCCCGCTTACTACCCCAGACCAGTCTGAGTATGCGCTGTTTATTACCACCCTTTGGACACGCCCTTTTAGCCAGTTCCGTATCCAAGAGCAAACCCTGCTGTCGATACCTGCAGACCTTATTTTATAAATTAAGCGCTTATAGGGAACTGTATCAAACGCCTTGGCGAAATCCAAGTACACCACATCCACTGGTCTGCCCCTATCTAGCTCACAGCTCACCTCCTCGTAGAATGTTAGGAGATTGGTTTGACAAGAACGCCCATTTGTAAACCCGTGCTAATTACTGCTGATGATGTTGTTGTCTTTAGCAAACTCTACGATATAGTCCCTTATCATCCCCTCCAGAAGTTTACATACTACTGATGTCAGACTGACAGGCCTATAATTTCCCGGGATATGCCTCTGCGCCTTTTTAAATATCGGAATCATGTTAGCCTTCCTCCAATCCCCCGGTACATCTCCTGTCCTAATACTGTCAGCAAAGATCAGGAACAGTGGTCTAGATATAATCTTACTGAGTTCTTTGAGTACTCTCGGATGTACGCCATCCGGGCCTGGTGATTTGTTTGTGTTAAGTTTATCCAGCCTTTCCCTGATTTCACCCTCTGTTAACCATAGTGGCAAGTCCTGTGTATTACTACTAACCAAACAGTCATGGTCAGTGTACCCCATACAGTCATGGTAAGTGTACTCCATACAGTCATGGTCAGTGTACCCCATACAGTCATGGTCAGTGTACCCCATACAGTCATGGTCAGTGTACCCCATACAGTCATGGTCAGTGTACTCCATACAGTCATGGTCAGTGTACCCCATACAGTCATGGTCAGTGTACCCCATACAGTCATGGTCAGTGTACTCCATACAGTCATGGTCAGTGTACTCCATACAGTCATGGTCAGTGTACTCCATACAGTCATGGTCAGTGTACCCCCATACAGTCATGGTCAGTGTACCCCATACAGTCATGGTCAGTGTACTCCATACAGTCATGGTCAGTGTACTCCATACAGTCATGGTCAGTGTACTCCATACAGTCATGGTCAGTGTACCCCATACAGTCATGGTCAGTGTACCCCATACAGTCATGGTCAGTGTACTCCATACAGTCATGGTCAGTGTACCCCTCCATTTCCTGTGTAAATACTGGGGAGAAAAAAGCATTCAGCACGGTTGCTTTTTCAGTGTCCTCTGTAACCATCCCCCCATCATCGTTAATTATGTGTGCAATTTGCTCTGCCCTAGTTTTTTTTGCTGTTGATATATTTAAAGAATTTCTTTGGGTTTTTTTTACTATCCTCCGCTATTTGTCTCTCAAAGTTGATTTTAGCCATTTTGATTTTGTGTTTACTTTGGTTTTCTTACTTATAGCAAACACTTTTTATCACTATCCCTTGATAAACCAAGTGATCATATAGGTATTCTCCAAGTCTCAAACAATTTTCACCTGCCTTCTACTAACCTCTATGGTGTCATCGGGATCATTTTTCACACTCCATTTCACAAACACAACTCTCTCCTCATCAACTTCACAGTGAAGATCGTCCACAATGACATTGGCTGGATGTTTGGGCTGATTGCCCTGCTGCAGAATAATTGTGGGGCCAATCACAGGCCTCCCTGATGGTATGGCATGATGGAGAAGTATTCTCAGAATGGAGGACACCATTGATCCGGACCAAACTCCATTCGCAGAAATGCAGCCCCAGAATATTTCACATTTTCACTCAAAAATCCAGCCGCCATTTTTCTGCACCCCAGTTCCTAGGTTTTCCTGAATAGTTGAGACGCTTAGCCATGTTTCCATGTCAGAGGCTTTTTGGCCACAATTCTTCCATGAAGACCATTTCTGGCCAGACTTCTATGAACAGATGGGCGTAGTAGACGGGCGTAGTAGACGGGTGAACCTGGGTCCCACTGAATTCCACCAATTCTGTGCTGATGGCACTACTGGACATCTCTCGATGTGGAAGGGAAGGAAGTAGGATGTGTCCATCTACTGCATTAAGTTTCCTTGGCCGTCCACTGCGTCTACACTCCTCAACGCTGCCCATTCCTTTTTGCTTCTTCCATAGAACTTAAACAGCACATCTCGAACCCTCAGTCTGCTTTGAAATCTTTGCCTGGGAGAGACCTTGCAGATGCGGTATAAGTCCCTTGTTTCTTGTTGCTGTGCTCAGTCCTGCTGTGGTGTATGACCTCTGACATGAAACCGTCTTCCACAACCTCACCTTAGTAGCAGAGTTTGGCTGTTCCTCACCCAGTTTCAAGCCTCATACACAGCTGTTTCTTTTTATGATAGTTTCAACCTACATATGAAATTGATGATCATTGGCATCTGCTTGGTATAACTGGTTAATAATACACCTGACTAATCCCACAAAATCTGACCTTGTGCCTGGTTCACACCAATGCGTTTTTTTAGTGCTTTTTGCAGAAACGCACTGCAGTCCATTGAACGTGGTTTCCTAAAGGACACGTTCACACTGATGCTTTTTCTAGCAGCTGTGTTTTTGGAAAAGGTCAAGGACTTTTTTTAAACACAAAATGGTGCCCAATCTGCCCAACAAAATGGCCAAAAAAAAAAAAGCATAAAAATGCAAAACACATCAAAAGCACACAAAAAATGTGTGTGCAAGAAAGCAAAACTAATCGCAAAAAGCAGAGCAGAAACGGATCAAAAGCAAATGGCATAGGTGAGAACCGGTCCTAAGAATTAATGCTAAAGGGGAGTCACACCAAATATTGATTCAGATTCTTCCTCGGTTTGCTCCCTTTGCATTTTGTAAATTGACAAAAATAAAAATGGAATTATATATATAGGGTTATATTTATTTTACACCTGCCTAAAACTTCTTCACAGGACTGTACAGTAAAACTTAAATATATATATAGTTACATAGTAGGTGAGGGTAAGGGGTTAGGGTTACATAGTTACATAGTAGGTGAGGTTGAATAAAGACAATAGTCCATCCAGTTCCCCCTGTGTAGGTGTGTGTGGGCGGAGTTCCCCCCTGTGTAGGTGTGTGTGGGCGGAGTTCCCCCCTGTGTAGGTGTGTGTGGGCGGAGTTCCCCCCTGTGTAGGTGTGTGTGGGCGGAGTTCCCCCCTGTGTAGGTGTGTGTGGGCGGAGTTCCCCCTGTGTAGGTGTGTGGGCGGAGTTCCCCCTGTGTAGGTGTGTGTGGGCGGAGTTCCCCCTGTGTAGGTGTGTGTGGGCGGAGTTCCCCCTGTGTAGGTGTGTGTGGGCGGAGTTCCCCCTGTGTAGGTGTGTGTGGGCGGAGTTCCCCCTGTGTAGGTGTGTGTGGGCGGAGTTCCCCCTGTGTAGGTGTGTGTGGGCGGAGTTCCCCCTGTGTAGGTGTGTGTGGGCGGAGTTCCCCCTGTGTAGGTGTGTGTGGCTGTAATCATCTCTCATACCCCTGAATGTTCTGATCCTTGAGATGTAAGTCTAAGAGTCTTTTGAAAGCCACCATACTACCCGCAGAAACCACCTCTTGTGGTAGAGAATTCCACAATCTTGTAGCCCTAACAGTAAAGAATCCCCCACATTGCCTGAGGTTAAAACGCTTCTCCTCTAATCGCATTGTATGTCCTCGAGTCCTCATGCAATCCCTTCGACTGAATAGCTGTTTTTCTAAGCTGAGATCCCCATTGAGATATTTAAAAATTGCTATATATATATATATATATATATATATATATATATATATATATATATATATATATTTTTTTTTTTTTTTTTAATTTCTTGGGCAAAATCGGTTCTTCAGTCTCTTGGATTTTTATTTCTGAATAGAAGTTATAGGAAAACCTCTTCAGTCTGCTAAGCCTACGTTCAGTCTATAGCGTGTCCCCTACATGCAGTGCAGTTCATTGTATGTGCTCTGTTATATAAATCAGTGCCCATAGCCAAAGCCAGTGTGTTATGGTATACAGTATATACTGGACTCAGAAACCTGTGCGTTATTATGGTATACAGTATATACTGGACTCAGAAATTACGAGGGGGTCTGACATTCACACTCGGGATGTGTCGCTGGTGTCTGGCTTTTGGCGGCACAGAGCGGTCTGATCCTGGATTAAAAATAGGAGGGTGATATGTGCGCTGTCACTTGGGTATTCACATAGGGGGGTGATATGTGCGCTGTCACTTGGGTAGTCACATAGGAGGGTGATATGTGCGCTGTCACTTGGGTAGTCACATAGGAGGGTGATATGTGCGCTGTCACTTGGGTAGTCACATAGGAGGGTGATATGTGCGCTGTCACTTGGGTAGTCACATAGGAGGGTGATATGTGCGCTGTCACTTGGGTATTCACATAGGAGGGTGATATGTGCGCTGTCACTTGGGTATTCCCATAGGGGGGTGATATGTGCGCTGTCACTTGGGTATTCACATAGGAGGGTGATATGTGCGCTGTCACTTGGGTATTCCCATAGGGGGGTGATATGTGCGCTGTCACTTGGGTATTCACATAGGAGGGTGATATGTGTGCTGTCACTTGGGTATTCACATAGGAGGGTGATATGTGCGCTGTCACTTGGGTATTCACATAGGAGGGCGATATGTGCGCTGTCACTTGGGTAGTCACATAGGAGGGTGATATGTGCGCTGTCACTTGGGTATTCACATAGGAGGGTGATATGTGCGCTGTCACTTGGGTAGTCACATAGGAGGGTGATATGTGTGCTGTCACTTGGGTAGTCACATAGGAGGGCGATATGTGCGCTGTCACTTGGGTAGTCACATAGGAGGGTGATATGTGCGCTGTCACTTGGGTATTCACATAGGAGGGTGATATGTGCGCTGTCACTTGGGTATTCCCATAGGGGGGTGATATGTGCGCTGTCACTTGGGTATTCACATAGGAGGGTGATATGTGCGCTGTCACTTGGGTAGTCACATAGGAGGGCGATATGTGCGCTGTCACTTGGGTATTCCCATAGGAGGGTGATATGTGCGCTGTCACTTGGGTAGTCACATAGGAGGGCGATATGTGCGCTGTCACTTGGGTAGTCACATAGGAGGGTGATATGTGCGCTCACTTGGGTATTCACATAGGAGGGTGATATGTGCGCTGTCACTTGGGTAGTCACATTGGAGGGTGATATGTGCGCTCACTTGGGTATTCACATAGGAGGGTGATATGTGCGCTGTCACTTGGGTAGTCACATTGGAGGGTGATATGTGCGCTGTCACTTGGGTATTCCCATAGGAGGGTGATATGTGCGCTCACTTGGGTATTCACATAGGAGGGCGATATGTGCGCTGTCACTTGGGTAGTCACATAGGAGGGTGATATGTGCGCTCACTTGGGTATTCACATAGGAGGGTGATATGTGCGCTGTCACTTGGGTAGTCACATTGGAGGGTGATATGTGCGCTCACTTGGGTATTCACATAGGAGGAATTCCTAGAATGTATTGCAGCTGATGATGATAATGAGATTAGGATAAAATCCTATCCCACCTGCAGCCAGCATTGGTAAATTCACTAAATACCAATCAATATCAAATCGCAAAAGTGAGTCGGCGCTGGTGGGTAAGAATCTCAGAAGAGCTCAAATAAAAATCTGAATTCTAAAAAATATGAATCCAACTCCTAGAACAGAGCGAGAGGTGCTGCAGATTCTCCTCACTGAAGACCCGCACAGTATTTGGATAGGTTCATGTTCTAGGATATTTATATATATATGTTGTATGATTCGGATTTTACTATTATCGATCTATTTATTGAAGACGGACACACCATTTGTTTTTAGGATTTGGATACTCTGATTGACATTTTTATATTAGAAATATCTCTGTTGTAGGAGTTGGATACATATTTTTTAGGATTCAGATCTTCTACGGCCCTATTGATCTATTTATATTGAAGATAAATACACCGTTTGTTTTAGGATCTGGATACTCAGTCTTTAGGATTCGGAATTTACTCGATTTTTTATAGTCCGATTAATTTTGTCTTTTATCAGTAGTTTTTATACTTTCTCATGGTAATCCCCACCATATTTTATCAGAAGAAGGTTGTACTACATGTATGCTAATAGGGAACTCACTTTCTGATCCTAGAGAGAAAAAAGACAATGAGAGCAACAAAAGCCACCCTGGCAAAGTACGGCTCCGTTCTCATTGCCTGCAAAGACTGATAGAGCTGTAAATCTACACCAGGGACGGGACTGTACATGAATGACAAGAATCCCGTATGCCGGTAGCTGCTGTCCTCCCAGATACCTTCACAGCTGTGATCTTCTGGTGCAGAGGGAGGGGTTTATACAAGTGGCTCCGCCTATCACAGGTACTCCCCCTTTCCAACCTCCTGATCCATTCACAGAAGCCGTACTAACACTTTCCACAATAAAAAGCAACCTATGAATGGTCGAGGTGAACTTTCCTCCATTCATAAAGCGGTTTTCATTGCGGGAAGTGATAATATGACTTCTATTAATTAGGGGGGGGGGTAAAGGGCGAGGCGTTAGGACCAACCCCCGTGGCAGATCACAGCTGTGGGGGGGGGGGGGGGGAGTAAAGGGCGAGGCGTTAGGACCAACCCCTGTGGCAGATCACAGCTGTGGAGGGGGGGGGGGGGGGGAGTAAAGGGCGAGGCGTTAGGACCAACCCCCGTGGCAGATCACAGCTGTGGGGGGGGGGGGGAAGTAAAGGGCGAGGCGTTAGGACCAACCCCTGTGGCAGATCACAGCTGTGGGGGGGGGGGGGGGGAGTAAAGGGCGAGGCGTTAGGACCAACCCCGTGGCAGATCACAGCTGTGGGGGGGAGTAAAGGGCGAGGCGTTAGGACCAACCCCTGTGGCAGATCACAGCTGTGGGGGGGGGGAAGTTAAAGGGCGAGGCGTTAGGACCAACCCCTGTGGCAGATCACAGCTGTGGGGGGGGGGGGGAGTAAAGGGCGAGGCGTTAGGACCAACCCCCGTGGCAGATCACAGCTGTGGGGGGGGGGGGGGAAGTAAAGGGCGAGGCGTTAGGACCAACCCCCGTGGCAGATCACAGCTGTGGGGGGGGGGGAAGTAAAGGGCGAGGCGTTAGGACCAACCCCTGTGGCAGATCACAGCTTTGGGGGGGGGGGGAGTAAAGGGCGAGGCGTTAGGACCAACCCCCGTGGCAGATCACAGCTGTGGGGGGGGGGGGGGGGGGGAAGTAAAGGGCGAGGCGTTAGGACCAACCCCCGTGGCAGATCAACAGCTGTGGGGGGGGTAAAGGGCGAGGCGTTAGGACCAACCCCTGTGGCAGATCACAGCTGTGGAGGGGGGGGGGGGGGGGAGTAAAGGGCGAGGCGTTAGGACCAACCCCTGTGGCAGATCACAGCTGTGGGGGGGGGGGGGGAAGTAAAGGGCGAGGCGTTAGGACCAACCCCTGTGGCAGATCACAGCTGTGGGGGGGGGGGGGGGGGGAGTAAAGGGCGAGGCGTTAGGACCAACCCCCGTGGCAGATCACAGCTGTGGGAGGGGGGTGGGGGGGGAGTAAAGGGCGAGGCATTAGGACCAACCCCCGTGGCAGATCACAGCTGTGGGGGGGGGGGGGGAAGTAAAGGGCGAGGCGTTAGGACCAACCCCTGTGGCAGATCACAGCTGTGGGGGGGGGGGGGGGGGGAGTAAAGGGCGAGGCGTTAGGACCAACCCCCGTGGCAGATCACAGCTGTGGGGGGGGGGGGGGGGGGAGTAAAGGGCGAGGCGTTAGGACCAACCCCCGTGGCAGATCACAGCTGTGGGGGGGGGGGGGGGGAAGTAAAGGGCGAGGCGTTAGGACCAACCCCCGTGGCAGATCACAGCTGTGGGGGGGGGGGGGAGTAAAGGGCGAGGCGTTAGGACCAACCCCCGTGGCAGGTCACAGCTGTGGGGGGGGGGGGGGGGGGGGGGGGAGTAAAGGGCGAAGCGTTAGGACCAACCCCCGTGGCAGATCACAGCTGTGGGGGGGGGGGGGGGGGAAGTAAAGGGCGAGGCGTTAGGACCAACCCCTGTGGCAGATCACAGCTGTGGGGGGGGGGGGGGTATCTGGGGAACGGAAGACAGAAAATTACTGTCAATGCTGCAGATTTAACCCTCCTCTTATGTTAGATTTCTGTTACTATCCATGATGTTTAGGGTCGGTTTTGACCCGTGTCTTAAATCAGCCATAAATACCCTCTGAATAATTATTTATCATCCAATTGGTTTCTTACCTCTTGGTTACCTTGTTAGGCTTCTTTATCCTTGAAAAGATTGGTTTTAATATTTTTGCTGTGACCCCTTAGACCTTTCTTTTGATAGCATAACTCTCATTGTCAAATTTAAAAACTGGTAAAATAAAGTCAGCAACTCTGAAATGTATTCTTCCTATGTTTCTTCACTTTATTTAGAGAAGCAGACAAAGAGATAGGCCCCTCCCTAACTACAGCTCACAGGGCTGAGAGGTGATTGGCTGTCAGTGTTACTAAGCAGAGAGAGTGTTTAGGATGATAGTGTCCTATAATCCTATATTATAACCCGAACACCATAAACGTCTTCATTTTCACCACAGTATTTTATCATTTACTGAAAAGGATTATTTTTCTTTTACATTGTTTAAATAGAGGTTCCTGACAAAGTAAAAAAATCTTGATGCAATAAACAAATTTATGTGATACTTCTAGACATTCAAAACCTGAAAATGGGTCGGTTCTGACCCCAACATAAGAGGAGGGTTAAAAAAATAAAATGTCAGCTTTATATTAAAATCCAGGTTTATCAATGTTATAGAGTGAGCGGTCCCCCCCCCCCCCCCCCCCCCCCATCTCTTCATACCACAGGAAATCTCTACATACACTGCCAGATCTCTGTGAGGACTCTGTGAATTATACAATGCTGACAACCTAGGAAGAAGGGTTGAGGCCATCTGTTGCCTTGATAGCACCCCCCCCTCCCCCACCATTGCCCCGTTAGCCTGCTGGAGCCCTAGGTTACAATCCCAGCTAGGCAGAGCCTCTGTTTTGTAGCGAGCCATGGACATAGGAGGAGAGCTGGGATCACAGAACACGGGACGTCCATCTATCATGATAGGGAAGTCACAAAGCATTGCAGGTGAGGAAAGAGAAACACAACACACCACAGTGGGGGTGGGGTGTCTGCAAGACGTGCTGCGAGGATACTGACCCCCCCCCCCCCCCAAAAAAAAAATCCAAAAACGCCTCAGATTCTGCCGGCACTGCTGACTCCACATTACAAGTCTTCCATTATAGAATATAAAATGGCGGCTTACCTCCGAGGTTTGCCCTGTAAGAGGTCATGGAGATAGTTCTCCCGCTCTATGCAGTGCCCACGGCTTTTGTTGAATCCTAAAAAGTATCAAAATTAATAAATGAATACACAAAATTCTGCCGTCAATTATCAGATATAAACAAAGGTTGGTAGAGAATAGAATACTCTCTAAGATACTCACTTTCTATAGCTTCAGATGGCTGCACACCGAGAACATCAATCATATACCTACAAAGAGAGACGACATTTCATAAAACTCCCTCTGAAATTAAAGTCCATCCTTTCCACACAGAATAATAAATACACATAAATATATATAGAACCATTTATTTATAAATCAGCCTGCAAGACATTACAACAGTGACCGGTGAATGCCGGACTCCTCATACATCTCATACAGAGATACAAACTTTCCCTTCCAGAACTGGAGGAAGGGTCAATGGACTACAAGTGCCGTAATCCGCAGTCCTGTGTTCCGCTCAGAACTACAAGTCTCATTTGCTGCAGTGACGTCTTCTATTGTTCATTCACACACCTTCCAGCCAATTCCAATTCTGACAGTTGCTGCGGAGAAGAACTCCCTCAGAGGGGGGTCCATTTTAGGGGCGAGGGGTTTGCTTGACATGTTGCTGAGCGTGCTAATAGTGCAGCCCCAGCCCCATCCCTTACACGGCCCCATCCCTTACACGGCCCCATCCCTTACACGGCCCCATCCCTTACACGGCCCCATCCCTTACACGGCCCCATCCCTTACACGGCCCCATCCCTTACACGGCCCCATCCCTTACACGGCCCCATCCCTTACACAGCCCCATCCCTTACACAGAGTTATCCCTTACACAGAGTTATCCCTTACACAGCCCCGTCCCCGTCCACAGCCCCGTCCCCGTCCACAGCCCCGTCCCCGTCCACAGCCCCGTCCACAGCCCCGTCCCCTATACAGAGTTATCCCCTACACAGCCCCATCCCTTACACAGCCCCATCCCTTACACAGCCCCATCCCTTACACAGAGTTATCCCTTAAACAGAGTTATCCCCAACACAGCCCCGTCCCCGTCCACAGCCCCGTCCCCTATACAGAGTTATCCCCTACACAGCCCCATCCCTTACACAGCCCCATCCCTTACACAGCCCCATCCCTTACACAGCCCCATCCCTTACACAGCCCTATCCCTTACACAGCCCCATCCCTTACACAGAGTTATCCCTTACACAGAGTTATCCCTTACACAGAGTTATCCCCAACACAGCCCCGTCCCCGTCCACAGCCCCGTCCCCTATACAGAGTTATCCCCTACACAGCCCCGTCCCTTACACAGCCCCATCCGCTACACAGAGTTAACCATTACACAGCCCCGTCCCCTACACAGAGTTATCCCCTACACAGAGTTATCCCTTACACAGCCCCGTCCCCTACACAGAGTTATCCCTTACACAGAGTTATCCCTTACAAAGCCCTGTCCCCTACACAGCCCTACCCTGTACCCAGTCCTGTCCCCTACACAGAGTTATCCCTTACACAGCCCTGTCCCCTACAGAGTTATCACTTACACAGCCCCGTCCCCTACACAGAGTTATCCCTTACACAGCCCCGTCCCCTACACAGAGTTATCCCTTACACAGCCCCGTCCCCTACACAGAGTTATCCCTTACACAGCCCCGTCCCCTACACAGAGTTATCCCTTACACAGCCCCGTCCCCTACACAGAGTTATCCCTTACACAGCCCCGTCCCCTACACAGAGTTATCCCTTACACAGCCCCGTCCCCTACACAGAGTTATCCCTTACATAGCCCCATCCCCTACACAAAGTTATCCCTTACATAGCCCCATCCCCTACACAGAGTTATCCCTTACACAGCCCCGTCCCCTACACAGAGTTATCCCTTACACAGGCCCGTCCCCTACACAGAGTTATCCCTTACATAGCCCCATCCCCTACACAAAGTTATCCCTTACACAGCCCCGTCCCCTACACAAAGTTATCACTTACACAGCCCCGTCCCCTACACAGAGTTATCCCTTACACAGAGTTATCCCTTACACAGCCCCATCCCTTACACAGAGTTATCCCTTACACAGAGTTATCCCTTACACAGCCCTGTCCCTTACACAGAGTTATCCCTTACACAGCCCCGTCCCCTACACAGAGTTATCCCTTAAACAGCCCCGTCCCCTACACAGAGTTATCCCCTACACAGCCCCGTTCCCCTACACAGAGTTATCCCTTACACAGCCCCATCCCCTACACAGAGTTATCCCTTACACAGAGTTATCCCTTACACAGAGTTATCCCTTACACAGAGTTATCCCTTACACAGAGTTATCCCTTACACAGAGTTATCCCTTACACAGAGTTATCCCTTACACAGAGTTATCCCCAACACAGCCCCGTCCCCGTCCACAGCCCCGTCCCCTATACAGAGTTATCCCCTACACAGCCCCGTCCCTTACACAGCCCCATCCGCTACACAGAGTTAACCATTACACAGCCCCGTCCCCTACACAGAGTTATCCCCTACACAGAGTTATCCCTTACACAGCCCCGTCCCCTACACAGAGTTATCCCTTACACAGAGTTATCCCTTACAAAGCCCTGTCCCCTACACAGCCCTACCCTGTACCCAGTCCTGTCCCCTACACAGAGTTATCCCTTACACAGCCCTGTCCCCTACAGAGTTATCACTTACACAGCCCCGTCCCCTACAGAGTCATCACTTACACAGCCCCGTCCCCTACACAGAGTTATCCCTTACACAGCCCCGTCCCCTACACAGAGTTATCCCTTACACAGCCCCGTCCCCTACACAGAGTTATCCCTTACACAGCCCCATCCCCTACACAGAGTTATCCCTTACACAGCCCCGTCCCCTACACAGAGTTATCCCTTACACAGCCCCGTCCCCTACACAGAGTTATCCCTTACACAGCCCCGTCCCCTACACAGAGTTATCCCTTACACAGCCCCGTCCCCTACACAGAGTTATCCCTTACATAGCCCCATCCCCTACACAAAGTTATCCCTTACATAGCGCCGTCCCCTACACAGAGTTATCCCTTACACAGCCCCGTCCCCTACACAGCCCTGTCCCCTACACAGAGTTATTCCTTACACAGCCCCGTCCCCTACACAGAGTTATCCCTTACACAGCCCCGTCCCCTACACAGAGTTATCCCTTACACAGCCCCGTCCCCTACACAGAGTTATTCCTTACACAGCCCCGTCCCCTACACAGAGTTATCCCTTACACAGCCCCGTCCCCTACACAGAGTTATCCCTTACACAGCCCAGTACCCTACACAGAGTTATCCCTTACACAGCCCCGTCCCCTACACAGAGTTATGCCTTACACAGCCCCGTCCCCTACACAGAGTTATCCCTTACACAGCCCCGTCCCCTACACAGAGTTATCCCTTACACAGCCCCGTCCCCTACACAGAGTTATCCCTTACACAGCCCCGTCCCCTACACAGAGTTATCCCTTACACAGCCCCGTCCCCTACACAGAGTTATCCCTTACATAGCCCCGTCCCCTACACAAAGTTATCCCTTACACAGCCCCGTCCCCTACACAGAGTTATCCCTTACATAGCCCCGTCCCCTACACAGAGTTATCCCTTACACAGCCCCGTCCCCTACACAAAGTTATCCCTTACACAGCCCCGTCCCCTACACAGAGTTATCCCTTACACAGCCTTGTCCCCTACACAGAGTTATCCCTTACACAGCCCCGTCCCCTACACAGAGTTATCCCTTACACATCCTTGTCCCTTACACAGAGTTATCCCTTACACAGCCCTGTCCCCGTACACAGAGTTATCCCTTACACAGCCCAGTTCCCCTACACAGAGTTATCCCTTACACAGCCCCGTCCCCTACACAGAGTTATCCCTTACACAGAGTTATCCCTTACACAGCCCCGTCCCCTACACAGAGTTATCCCTTACACAGCCCTGTCCCCTACACAGAGTTATCCCTTACACAGCCCCGTCCCCTACACAGAGTTATCCCTTACACAGCCCCGTCCCCTACACAGAGTTATCCCTTACACAGCCCCGTCCCCTACACAAAGTTATCCCTTACACAGCCCCGTCCCCTACACAGCCCTGTCCCCTACACAGAGTTATCCCTTACACAGCCCCATCCCCTACACAGAGTTATCCCTTACACAGAGTTATCCCTTACACAGCCCCATCCCTTACACAGAGTTATCCCTTACACAGAGTTATCCCTTACACAGCCCTGTCCCTTACACAGAGTTATCCCTTACACAGCCCCGTCCCCTACACAGAGTTATCCCTTAAACAGCCCCGTCCCCTACACAGAGTTATCCCTTACACAGCCCCGTCCCCTACACAGAGTTATCCCTTACACAGCCCTGTCCCCTACACAGAGTTATCCCCTACACAGCCCTGTCCCCTACACAGAGTTATCCCTTACACAGCCCCGTTCCCCTACACAGAGTTATCCCTTACACAGCCCCATCCCCTACACAGAGTTATCCCTTACACAGCCCCATCCCCTACACAGAGTTATCCCTTACACAGCCCCGTCCCTTACACAGAGTTATCCCTTACACAGCCCCGTCCCCTACACAGAGTTATCCCTTACACAGCCCCGTCCCCTACACAGAGTTATCCCTTACACAGCCCTGTTCCCCTACACAGAGTTATCCCTTACACAGCCCCGTCCCCTACACAGAGTTATCCCTTACACAGCCCTGTCCCTTACACAGAGTTATCCCTTACACAGCCCCGTCCCCTACACAGAGTTATCCCTTACACAGCCCTGTCCCCTACACAGAGTTATCCCTTACACAGCCCCGTTCCCCTACACAGAGTTATCCCTTACACAGCCCTGTCCCCTACACAGAGTTATCCCTTACACAGAGTTATCCCTTACACAGCCCCGTCCCCTACACAGAGTTATCCCTTACACAGCCCCGTCCCCTACACAGAGTTATCCCTTACACAGCCCCGTCCCCTACACAGAGTTATCCCTTACACAGCCCTGTTCCCCTACACAGTTATCCCTTACACAGCCCTGTCCCCTACACAGAGTTATCCCTTACACAGCCCCGTCCCCTATACAGTTATCCCCTACACAGCCCTGTCCCCTACACAGTTATCCCTTACACAGCCCTGTCCCCTACACAAAGTTATCCCTTACACAGCCCCGTTCCCCTACACAGAGTTATCCCTTACACAGCCCCGTCCCTTACACAGAGTTATCCCTTACACAGCCCCGTTCCCCTACACAGAGTTATCCCTTACACAGCCCCGTCCCCTACACAGAGTTATCCCTTACACAGCCCTGTCCCTTACACAGAGTTATCCCTTACACAGCCCCGTCCCTTACACAGAGTTATCCCTTACACAGCCCCGTCCCCTACACAGAGTTATCCCTTACACAGCCTTGTCCCCTACACAGAGTTATCCCTTACACAGCCCCATCCCCTACACAGAGTTATCCCTTACACAGCCCTGTCCCTTACACAGAGTTATCACTTACACAGCCCCGTCCCCTACACAGAGTTATCCCTTACACAGCCCCGTCCCCTACACAGAGTTATCCCTTACACAGCCCTGTTCCCCTACACAGAGTTATCCCTTACACAGCCCCGTCCCCTACACAGAGTTATCCCTTACACAGCCCTGTCCCTTACACAGAGTTATCCCTTACACAGCCCCGTCCCCTACACAGTTATCCCTTACACAGCCCTGTCCCCTACACAGAGTTATCCCTTACACAGCCCCGTTCCCCTACACAGAGTTATCCCTTACACAGCCCTGTCCCCTACACAGAGTTATCCCTTACACAGAGTTATCCCTTACACAGCCCTGTCCCCTACACAGAGTTATCCCTTACACAGCCCTATCCCTTACACAGCCCCGTCCCCTATACAGTTATCCCCTACACAGCCCTGTCCCCTACACAGTTATCCCTTACACAGCCCTGTCCCCTACACAAAGTTATCCCTTACACAGCCCCGTTCCCCTACACAGAGTTATCCCTTACACAGCCCCGTCCCCTACACAGAGTTATCCCTTACACAGCCCTGTCCCCTACACAGAGTTATCCCTTACACAGCCCCGTCCCCTACACAGAGTTATCCCTTACACAGCCCCGTCCCCTACACAGAGTTATCCCTTACACAGCCCTGTCCCCTACACAGAGTTATCCCTTACACAGCCCCGTCCCCGTCCCGTACCCAGCGATGAGTTGCCTATCTATAAAATTTCTAAGACACATTCAATGAAAATATGTTACGCTGGTGCAGACATGCCAAGATTCCCGGTTCTCATGTGTGCTCTCTCGTCCCTGGGGTACTCCAAGGCCAATACTGTCTTATTGTTTAACCATTGATTTTCATCAGTGTTGGATTTGGGTTGCCTTCACAACTTACATTTTAGAACTGGTCGTAAAAAACCCGTCATCTGTAAACCAAAGACCACAACCACAGTTTATCTGTGCTCATCAGTGCAGCCTCATCAGTGCCCATTAGTGCAGTCTATCAGTGCCCATTAGTGCAGCCTATCAGTGCAGTCTCATCAGTGCCCATTAGTGCAGCCTATCAGTGCAGCCTAATTAGTGGCCATCAGTGCAGCCTAATCAGTGCAGCATATTAGTGCCCATCAGTGCAACATATCAGGGCAGTATATTAGTGTAGCCCCATTAGTGAAGCTCATCAGTGCTGCCTCATGCCCATCAGTGCAGCCTCATTAGTGCCCATGAGTGCAGTTTATCAGTACCCACCATTGCCACCTCATCAGTGGAAATCAGAGCAGCATATTAGTGCCCATCAGTGCAGCATACACCAGTGCTGCCTTATTAGTGTAGCCCCATCAGTGAAGCTTATCGGTGCCATCTCATCAGCGGCCATCAGTGCCAATTAGTGCAGCCTATCAGTGCAGCCCCACCAGTGCAGATTTTCAGTGTCGCCTAATCAGTGGCCATCAGCGCAGTGTCGCCTAATCAGTGGCCGTCGACTAAAAACGAACAAAATGTTTTCGTCGACTAAATTAACACAATTTTAGTAGACTAAAATACGACTAAAACTAAAACACTTGCAGAAGACTAAAATGGGACTAAAACTAAAATGACATTTTAGTCCCAAGACTAAGGCTAAAACTAAATTGAAATTTGCTGCCAAAATTAACACTGCAGCGCAGCCTCATCAGTGCAGTGTATTAGTGCCCATCAGTGAAGCTTATCAGTGCCACCTCATGTCACTGGATTAGTAAGATTACTCCTTTCTTTTAGGATATTTGGACTTGCGTTTGCTGCCACTGATTGCAATCATCGGATTATTTCACTTATTTGTATATTACATATATTTGCTGCGGCAGGTTGGCTCTGTTCCGCAAAACTATGTACCTGTACGTCTCTTTGCGGACGCCCATTCCCCACACAGTTAGAAAACACCCCATAGGGACTTATTTAACCCCTTGATTGCCCCTGGTGTTAACCCCTTCCCCGCCAGTGTCATTAGTACAGCGACAGTGCATATTTTTAGCACCGATTACTGTAGTACATAGTAGGTGAGGTTGAATAAAGACAATAGTCCATCCAGTTCCCCTGTGTAGGTGTGTGTGGGCGGAGTTCCCCCTGTGTAGGTGTGTGTGGGCGGAGTTCCCCCTGTGTAGGTGTGTGTGGCTGTAATCATCTCTCATACCCCTGAATGTTCTGATCTTGGAGATATATGTCTAAGAGTCTTTTAAATGTAGCCATACTCCCCACAGTTACCACCAATTGTGGAAGAGAATTCCACAATCTTCTTGCCCTGCATAGTCTGAGGTTAACTCTCTTCTAATCGCATTGTATGCCCTCGTGTCTTCTTGCATTCCTTGCGACTGAATAGTTTTTTTCTATGCTGAGATCACCGTTGAGGTATTTATAAATTGCTATCATGTCCCCTCTCAGGCGTCTCTTCTCCAGGGAGAATAAATCGAGCGATTGCAGACGCTCTTCATAGTTAAGGTCCTCCAATTCCCTAATCAGTTTAGTTGCCCTTCTTTGGACTCTCTCCAACACCTCCTTTCTGCAGATTGGTGCCCAGAACTGGACGGAATACTCCAGATGCGGTCGGACCAGAGTTTTATAAAGTGGAAGGATTATAGTCTTATCTCTGGAATGCATCCCTTTCTTTATGCATGCTAATATTCTGCTGGCTTTGGCAGCTGCCGCTTGACATTGCATGCTGTTTCCTAGTCTATCATCAACCAAGACTCCCAGATCTTTCTCCATTTTTGATTCCCCCAAGGGTTCCCCTCCTAACGTGTATTGTGCTTTTATGTTTTTAGTCCCCAAGTGCAAAACCTTACACTTCTCCACATTAAACCTCATTTGCCATGTCGTTGCCCACTCCGTTATTTTGTCCAGGTCATTCTGTAGGATATCTGCTTCATGCTGTGCAGTTATTGCCCTGCCCAATTTTGTGTCATCTGCAAAAACTGATATCGAACTCCTGATCCCGACCTCAATGCTGTTTATGAATAAACAAAATTGGTCTCAGGACTGAGGCTCGGTTCACATTTATGAGATGCGGGAAGGCTGCGAATTCGCAGCCTGTTCCCGCATCGCACACGCACCCCCGGCAGTTCACACTGCCATATGCAATACGCTGGGGGTGTCAATGTAATCTTAACGACACACCCAGTTTGATCGCATATCGCAGTGCGATCGTGCAGTTCGCACAGGATCGGATCGCACAAGTGTGAACCGCTGTGCGATCCGATCCTGATGCGGCTGCAAAAATGCCTCCTGTGCGTGTTTGCTCCGGGTGCGATGCGAATTTAGCCATACAAACTGTATGGCTAAACTCGCACCGCACAGCTGATCGCATGTCATGTCGGAGCAGTGCGCTCTGACATGACATGCGAACAAGGCACTAGCACAAATGTGAACCGGGGCTGAGCCTTGGGGGACCCCACTTACCACCTCAGACCAGTCTGGGTATGCGCTATTACCACCCTTTGGACACGCCCCTTTAACCAGTTTTCTATCCAAGAGCAAAACTTGCGGTCAATGTCTGCAGACCTTAATTTGTGATTTAAGCGCTTGTGGGCAACTGTATCAAACGCCTTTGCAAAATCCAGGTACACCACATCCACTGGTCTCCCCTATCTAGGTACACCACATGCCCCTATCTAGCTCACAGCTCACCTCCTCGTAGAATGCTAAGAGATTGGTTTGACAAGAACGCCCATTTGTAAACCCGTGCTGATTACTGCTGATGATGTTGTAGTCTTTAGCAAACTCTACGATATAGTCCCTTATCATCCCCTCCAGAAGTTTACATACTATCGATGTCAGACTGACCGGCCTATAATTTCCCGGCATATGCTTCTGCCCTTTTTTGAATATCGGAATCACGTTTGCTTTCCTCCAATCCCCTGGTACATCTCCTGTCCTAATACTGTCAGCAAAGATCAGGAACAGTGGTTCAGATATAATCTTACTGAGTTCCTTGAGTACTCTCGGATGTACGCCATCCGGGCCTGGTGATTTGTTTGTGTTCAGTTTATCCAGCCTTTCCCTGATTTCACCCTCTGTTAGCCATAGTGGCAAGTCCTGTGTATTACTACTAACCATACAGTCATGGTCAGTGTACCCCATACAGTCATGGTCAGTGTACCCCGTACAGTCATGGTCAGTGTACCCCATACAGTCATGGTCAGTGTACCCCATACAGTCATGGTCAGTGTACCCCATACAGTCATGGTCAGTGTACCCCATACAGTCATGGTCAGTGTACCCCATACAGTCATGGTCAGTGTACCCCATACAGTCATGGTCAGTGTACCCCATACAGTCATGGTCAGTGTACCCCATACAGTCATGGTCAGTGTACCCCATACAGTCATGGTCAGTGTACCCCATACAGTCATGGTCAGTGTACCCCATACAGTCATGGTCAGTGTACCCCTCCTTTTCCTGTGTAAAGACTGATGAGAAAAAAGCATTCAGCACGGTTGCTTTTTCAGTGTCCTCTGTAACCATCCTCCCATCATTGTTAATTATGTGTGCAATATGCTCTGCCCTAGTTTTTTGCTGTTGATATATTTAAAGAATTTCTTTGTTTTTTTTTTTTACTATCCTCCGCTATTTGTCTCTCGAAGTTGATTTTAGCCTTCTTGATTTTGCATTTACATTTCTTATTAGATTCCTTGTATTGGTGGAAAGCCAATACTGTGCCCTCTGATTTATATTTCTTGAAGGCCATTTTTTTTCCTTCTAAGTTTTTTTTGCATTTTGGTTTGGCTTTGGCTCTTCTAAATGTATTTCCCATAGGAATGCACTGCAAGATGCCTTTGTTTAATATGTTCCTAAAGCATTCCCATTTTTCCTCTGTGGTCAGGGATCCCAGGGTTTGGTCCCAGTTTACCCTTTCCATCATTGAGTACAATTTTGGAAAGTTTGCCCTTCTGAAGTTTAGGGTTCTTATGTTCCCCACTTGCCTTGTTATATTGTTATTTACACTAAATGTGATCATCCTGTGATCGCTAGAGCCCAGGTTGTCCTGGACTCCTACCGCCGAGATTAGACGTCACTGGTCTCCCCAAAAATGTCCGATCTGTCCGTCGCAGTCCTGCTAAAAATCGCAGATCGCCGCAGTTACTAGTCAATAAAAATGACAAATCTTTCCCCTAGTTTTTAGACGCAATAACTTTTGCACAAACCAATCAATATACACATATTGGAATTTTTTTTACCAAAAATATGTAGCAGAATACAAATTGGCCTAAAAGATTAAAAATAATTTGATTTTTACATTTTTTTTTTTTATTAGGAATGTTTTATAGCAGAAAGTAAAGAATATATATTTTTTTCAGAATTGTTGCTGTTTTTAAAAAAAAAAAAAAAAAATCACACAGGTGATCAAATACCAGCAAAAGAAAGCTCTGTTTGTGGGGGAAAAAGGACGTCAAATTTTATTTGGGTACAGCGTCGCGCAATTGTCCGTTAAAATAACGCAGTGCCGGATCGCAAAAAATGGCCTGGTCATTAAGGGGGTAAATCTTCCGATCCAGAAGTGAGTAATAAACATTTACATTTTAGATTAGTTTTCTGCTATATTTAGTTGCCTTCTAAAAGTCCCATAAAAGTTTTTTTACAACAAAGTTCTGTATGGTCCTATTGTTGGGATTCCAGGAAAACCATTTCTCCCTCAATGCAGAGTTTCCTGACCAGGATGTAAATCACTGACCCCAGTGCTGCAAAGCATCAGTGCTAACCACTAAACCACTGTGCTGAACCTTCTCCCAAACCTCCTGCCCCTCCCCCTTGAAACATTCCCAGCTACCTCTGCCATTGCTCTCACAGCCTTGGCCTGAAAGGCCAGAAAACATCACGGAACCTACAAAACATCCATGAGCCCCGGAAGAGAGAGACTCGCCCATCACTTAATTCCCTTCGTCACTGCTTAATATCAATGTTTCCCCACATGGTCCAATCTCCCCTCCCCCGCATGGTTTAATCCCCCCACATGGTCCAATCTCCCCCATCATGGTTCAATCCTTCCCCCCCCCCCCAATATGGTCCAATCTCCCCCACATGGTCCAATCTCCCCTCCCCTGCATGGTTTAACCCCCCCCACATGGTCCAATCCCTTCCACCCCCAACGTGGTCCAATCTCCCCCATCATGGTCCAATCCTCCCCCCCCCCCCCCCAATATGGTCCAATCTCCCCCACATGGTCCAATCTTCAACCCCCCATGGTCCAATCCCCCATCATGGTCCTATCTCCCCCCACCTACATGGTCCAATCCCCCATCGTGGTCCAATCCTCCCCCCCCCAATATGGTCCAATCCCCCACACATGGTCCAATCCCTTCCACCCCCAACATGGTTCAATCTCCCCCATCATAGTCCAATCCTTCCCCCCCCAATATGGTCCAATCTCCCCCACATGGTCCAATCTTCCACCCCCCCCCCCACATGTTTCAATCTCCCCCATCATGGTCCAATTTCTCCCCCCCCCCCATGGTCCAATCCCCCATCATGGTCCAATCCCCCATCATGGTCCAATCCCCCATCATGGTCCAATCCTAGTCCAATCCCCCAACCCACATGGTCCAATCTGTGTTCCGGTTAGAACCATAAACAGCCCACTTACCTGCAAACCAAATATCCGGTCCTGTTCAGTCCGTGTGTACAATGCACCCCGACGAGTTTATCTGCAGGGAAAGAATGGGAAATCTATGACTGAAAGCAATCATTTTATCATTCCGCTACCCCCACCATACAGAAATTATCCAACCAATAACGGGTCCTGCATGGAGGACACCCCAAATCCAGCCTCCAATGGCAGAATAGTCACCCACCATTACCGGGCGATTTACCCCCCAACTACACAAAGAGCGATGCATACTAGCTCATTATGCCTTTGTCTTGCAGGGTTTTTTTTTTTTTTATTCATCAGAGTATACTACCGCTTTAATTTTGTGTCATCTGCAAAAACTGAGATTGAGCTACTGACCCCGTCCTCAATGCTATTTATGAATAAATTGGTCCCAGGACTAAGCCTTGGAGGACCCCACTTACACCCCAGACCAGTCTTGTGATCTATGCCTGCAGACCTTAGTTTGTAAATTAAGAGTTTGTGGGGGACTGTATCCAATGCCTTGGCAAAATCCAGATACACCACATCCACTGGTCTCCCCCTCTTTTTAGCTCACCTCCTCGTAGAATGTTAACAGATTGGTTTGACAAGAAAGTCCTTTTGTAAACCCGTGCTGATCACTGCTTATGATACTGTTGACTTTAGCAAATTGTTGAATATAGTTCCCCTTATCATCCCTTCCAGAAGTTTACATACTATTGATGTCAGGCTGACAGGCTTATAATTGCCCGGGAGAGATCTCTGCCCTTTTTTGAATATTGGTGTTACATTAGCTTTCCTCCAGTCACCTGGTACAGTTCCTGTCAAAATACTATCTGCAAAGATCAGGAACAGTGGTTTAGATACAGTCAGGTCCATAAATATTGGGACATGGACACAATTCTAATCTTTTTGGCTCTATACACCACCACAATGGATTTGAAATGTAACAAACAAGATGTGCTTTACCTGCAGACTTTCAGCTTTAATTTGAGGGAATTTACATCCAAATCAGGTGAACGGTGTAGGAATTACAACAGTTTGTATTTGTGCCTCCCACTTTTTAAGGGACCAAAAGTAATGGGACAGATTAACAATCATAAATCAAACTTTCACTTTTTAATACTTGGTTGCAAATCCTTTGCAGTCAATTACAGCCTGAAGTCTGGAACGCATAGACATCACCAGACGCTGGGTTTCATCCCTGGTGATGCTCTGCCAGGCCTCTACTGCAACTGTCTTCAGTTCCTGCTTGTTCTTGGGGCATTTTCCCTTCAGTTTTGTCTTCGGCAAGTGAAATGCATGCTCAATCGGATTCAGGTCAGGTGATTGACTTGGCCATTGCATAACATTCCACTTCTTTCCCTTAGAAAACGCTTTGGTTGCTTTCGCAGTATGCTTCGGGTCATTGTCCATCTGCACTGTGAAGCGCCGTCCAATGAGTTCTGAAGCATTTGGCTGAATATGAGAAGATAATATTCCCCGAAACACTTCAGAATTCATCCTGCTGCTTCTGTCAGCAGTCACATCATCAATAAATACAAGAGAACCAGTTCCATTGGCAGCCATACATGCCCACGCCATGACACTACCACCACCATGCTTCACTGATGAGGTGGTATGCTTTGGATCATGAGCAGTTCCTTTCCTTCTCCATACTCTTCTCTTCCCATCACTCTGCTATAAGTTGATCTTGGTCTCATCTGTCCATAGGATGTTCCAGAACTGTGAAGGCTTTTTTAGATGATGTTTGGCAAACTAATCTGACCTTCCTGTTTTTGAGGCTCACCAATGGTTTACATCTTGTGGTGAACCCTCTGTAATCACTCTGGTGAAGTCTTCTCTTGATTGTTGACTTTAAAACACATACACACCTACCTCCTGGAGAGTGTTCCTGACCTGCCACACATACACCTACCTCCTGGAGAGTGTTCCTGATCTGACACACATACACCTACCTCCTGGAGAGTGTTCCTGACCTGACACATATACACCTACCTCCTGGAGAGTGTTCCTGACCTGCCACACATACACCTACCTCCTGGAGAGTGTTCCTGACCTGACACACATACACCTCCCTCCTGGAGAGTGTTCTTGATCTGACACACATACACCTACCTCCTGGAGAGTGTTCCTGACCTGACACACATACACCTACCTCCTGGAGAGTGTTCCTGACCTGACACACACACACCTACCTCCTGGAGAGTGTTCCTGACCTGACACACATACACCTACCTCCTGGAGAGTGTTCCTGATCTGGCACACATACACCTACCTCCTGGAGAGTGTTCTTGATCTGGTCAACTGTTGTGAAGGGTGTTTTCTTCACCAGGGAAAGAATTCCTCAGTCATCAACCACAGTTGTTTTCCATGGTCTTCCGGGTCTTTTGGTGTTGCTGAGCTCACCGGTGCGTTCTTTCTTTTTAAGGATGTTCCAAACAGTTGATTTGGCCACACCTAATGTTGTTGCCATCTCTCTGATGGGTTGGTTTGTTTTTTTCAGCCTAATGATGGCTTGTTTCACTGATAGTGACAGCTTTTTGGATCTCATATTGAGAGTTGACAGCAACAGATTCCAAATGCAAATAGCACACTTGAAATGAGCTTTGGACCTTTTATCTGCTCCTTGTAAATGGGATAATGAAGGAATAACACACACCTGGCCATGGAACAGCTGAGCAGCCAATTGTCCCATTACTTTTGGTCCCTTAAAAAGTGTGAGGCACAAATACAAACTGTTTAAATTCCTACACCTTTCACCTGATTTGGATGTAAATTCCCTCAAATTAAAGCTGAAAGTCTGCAGGTAAAGCACATCTTGTTTGTTTCATTTCAAATCCATTGTGGTGGTGTATAGAGCCAAAAAGATTAGAATTGTGTCAATGTCCCAAAATTTATAGACCTGACTGTAAAACCTTACTGAGTTCTTTGAGTACTCTCGGATGTACGCCATCCGGGCCTGGTGATTTGTTTGTGTTAAGTTTATCCAGCCTTTCCCTGATTTCACCCTCTGTTAGCCATAGCGGCAAGTCCTGTGTATTACTACTAACCATACAGCCATGGTCAGTGTACGCCATACAGTCATGGTCAGTGTACCCCCATACAGTCATGGTCAGTGTACCCCCATACAGCCATGGTCAGTGTACCCCCATACAGCCATGGTCAGTGTACCCCCATACAGCCATGGTCAGTGTACCCCCATACAGTCATGGTCAGTGTACCCCATACAGTCATGGTCAGTGTACCCCATACAGTCATGGTCAGTGTACCCCATACAGCCATGGTCAGTGTACCCCATACAGCCATGGTCAGTGTACCCCATACAGGCAGGCTGCTAAGTGAACCAGACATAGAGGGCTTATACAGCCCAGGACCATATTGTCCATATAGCTGAAATTGTATGCATGTCTCCCTTTCCTGCCTGGAGTCTACCTTAGACTGAGGAAAGGTCAGTTGTGTTGCCATCAAGGACCCTGAAACTGGGGAAATATACACTATATCTTTGAACTACAGAAAGAAAGGTGCTGCCTATCCTATTCAAGCCATATAACACAATACTAGATCTATTATATCTAGGA
The DNA here is from genome assembly GCF_965119305.1 of Pelophylax lessonae. Classification (NCBI taxonomy): domain Eukaryota; kingdom Metazoa; phylum Chordata; class Amphibia; order Anura; family Ranidae; genus Pelophylax; species Pelophylax lessonae. The sequence continues at coordinate 18,031 of NC_138771.1, read as the reverse complement.
GTGAATATATATATAAGGGCGAATATATCAAGGAGAGGACCTTCACCTTGGAAGTTGGGACCCACCCCAAAAAGTTCATATAGGGGGGATAGCCAAAAAAGCCTTGCCCCTGGCAAAACAATCTGGGACGTAATACATTGGATCCTATGCAAGAAATACATTTTTGATGTCTGTTATGATAAATACCGAAGCAATATAGCTCCAAGCAGCATTAGTATCGCTACAGCTTTGTCGCCTAGCACAAGTCACTATCAAGAAGGAAAACATCGGTCTGTTATGGTCTCTCAGGCCCTGAGGAAGCCTTGAGCGAAACGCGTCGGCTTGCTGGGGACCTACCGTGACCGAATCCAGCTTGAGACCCAATTTCCACCTCATACAGATTTTGGTTACAACCCCTTTTGGGGATATGTTTCTCTATAAGTAGTGACGTTAATTGTTTGATTTTATCATTGTATGTTATGTCAGTCCTCTGTTATCACATATGCATGGTAGTCCATGCTTAGTTTTATTGTTCTTTATACAAATAAAATGTAATTTTGGTTTTATAAACGGTTCTCTGTCTGATCCTTCTACTCCCACTGGCCCGCAAAGCCCCATCTTTTTCTGTCATTTTGTTTTTGTAAATCCCTCACAGGGGTAAGGGCCTATATTACACGGTAATTTTATACAGTCATAGTCAGTGTACCCCATACAGTCATAGTCAGTGTACCCCATACAGTCATGGTCAGTGTACCCCATACAGTCATGGTCAGTGTACCCCATACAGTCATGGTCAGTGTACCCCATACAGTCATGGTCAGTGTACCCCCATACAGTCATGGTCAGTGTACCCCATACAGTCATGGTCAGTGTACCCCATACAGTCATGGTCAGTGTACCCCATACAGTCATGGTCAGTGTACCCCATACAGTCATGGTCAGTGTACCCCCATACAGTCATGGTCAGTGTACCCCCATACAGTCATGGTCAGTGTACCCCCATACAGTCATGGTCAGTGTACCCCATACAGTCATGGTCAGTGTACCCCATACAGTCATGGTCAGTGTACCCCCATACAGTCATGGTCAGTGTACCCCATACAGTCATGGTCAGTGTACCCCATACAGTCATGGTCAGTGTACCCCATACAGTCATGGTCAGTGTACCCCATACAGTCATGGTCAGTGTACCCCATACAGTCATGGTCAGTGTACCCCATACAGTCATGGTCAGTGTACCCCATACAGTCATGGTCAGTGTACCCCCATACAGTCATGGTCAGTGTACCCCATACAGTCATGGTCAGTGTACTCCATACAGTCATGGTCAGTGTACTCCATACAGTCATGGTCAGTGTACCCCATACAGTCATGGTCAGTGTACCCCATACAGTCATGGTCAGTGTACCCCCATACAGTCATGGTCAGTGTACCCCCATACAGTCATGGTCAGTGTACCCCCATACAGTCATGGTCAGTGTACCCCATACAGTCATGGTCAGTGTACCCCCATACAGTCATGGTCAGTGTACCCCATACAGTCATGGTCAGTGTACCCCCATACAGTCATGGTCAGTGTACCCCCATACAGTCATGGTCAGTGTACCCCATACAGTCATGGTCAGTGTACTCCATACAGTCATGGTCAGTGTACCCCATACAGTCATGGTCAGTGTACCCCATACAGTCATGGTCAGTGTACCCCATACAGTCATGGTCAGTGTACCCCCATACAGTCATGGTCAGTGTACCCCATACAGTCATGGTCAGTGTACCCCATACAGTCATGGTCAGTGTGTGCAATATGCTCTGCCCTAGTTTTTTGTTGTTGATAGATTTAAAGAATTTCTTAGGTTTTTTTTTTTACTTTCCTCTGCTATTTGTCTCTCAAAGTTGATTTTAGCCTTCTTGATTTAGTTTTTACATTTCTTATTAGATTTCTTGTATTGGTGGAAAGCCGATACTGTGTCCTCTGATTTATATTTCTTAAAAGCCATTTTTTTTTTCTATCATGTTTTTTTATATTACGGTTTAGCCAGCCAGGTTTGGCTTCGTCTCTTCTAAATTTATTTCCCATAGGAATGCACTGCAAGATGCCTTTGCCTAATATGTTCCTAAAGCATTCCCATTTTTCCTCTGTGGTCAGGGATCCCAGGGTTTGGTCCCAGTTTACCCTTTCCATCAATGAGTACAATTTTGGAAAGTTTGCCCTTCTGAAGTTTAGGGTTCTTATGTTCCCCACTTGCCTTGTTATATTGTTATTTATACTAAATGTGATCATCCTGTGATCGCTAGAGCCCAGATTGTCCTGGACTCCTACCTCCGAGATTAGGTCTGGGTCATTAGTGATCAATAGATCCAGGACTGCGTTTTCTCTGGTAGGGGAATCCACCAACTGTGACATGTAATTATCCTGTAAGGTTTCTGTGAATAGCCGGGCCTTATGCGAGTGTGTAGTCCCCTCATCCCAGTCAATGTCGGGATAATTGAAGTCCCCCAATACGATGACTGATCCCAATTTTGCCACTTTACCCAACAGTGATATAAATTCCAGCTCTACCTCCTCCCCTTGGTTAGGTGGCCTATAGCAAACCCCCACAACTACTTTTCCCTTTTCTCCTTCCCTATGGAGTTCAACCCACACAGATTCTAACTCCATACTCATCCCATCCGTAATGTCACTCCTCTCTATCACCCTTACATTATCCATGACATAGAGACATGCCCCTCCCCCTCTTTCCTTCCGGTACACCGAATACCCTTGGATATTGGCTAGCCAGTCATGTGAGGGGTCGAACCAAGTCTCTGTTATTTCCACAAGGTCTATGTCTTCCTCATGTACTAACATTTCCAACTCATCCATTTTATTAGCTAGGCTCCTGGCATTTGTATATACCCCTCTTACACCCCTCTTATACCCCCTCTCACACCCCTCTTATACCCCCTCTCACACCCCTCTTATACCCCTCTCACACCCCCTCTCACACCCCTCTTATACCCCCTCTCACACCCCTCTTATACCCCCTCTCAGGGTTGTAGGAGTGGACAATGATTTATTCCTGATTGGTCCGCACATCCCCCCCCCCAGTGGTTGTCGTTACGGTTATATAGTGACTGCTGACCACCATAAAAGGGTCTGTCCTTTGCAAAAGTATTCACCCCCCTTGACTTTTTACCAATTTTGTTACATTAAAGCCTTAAGTTGAATGTTTTGGTAATCTGAATTTTATGTGATGATCAGAAGACAATTATCTAAGTTGGTGAAGTGAAATGAGAAAAAAAAAAATATATATAAAACTATTAGACATATAAAAGAGGAAATTGGCATGTGCGTATGTTTTCACCCCCTTTGTTATGAAGCCAATAAAAAGCTCAGGTGTAACCAATTACCTTCAGGATTCCCATAATGAAATGATGTCCCTGTGTGCAATCTAAGTGTCACATGATCGGTCATTACATAGACACAGCTTTTCTGACAGGCCCCAGAGGCTGCAACACCTAAGCAAGAGGCACCGCTAACCATACGCCGCCATGAGGCACCGCTAACCATACGCCGCCATGAGGCACCGCTAACCATACGCCGCCATGAGGCACCGCTAACCATACGCCGCCATGAGGCACCGCTAACCATACGCCGCCATGAGGCACCGCTAACCATACGCCGCCATGAGGCACCGCTAACCATACGCCGCCATGAGGCACCGCTAACCATACGCCGCCATGAGGCACCGCTAACCATACGCCGCCATGAGGCACCGCTAACCATACGCCGCCATGAGGCACCACTAACCATACGCCGCCATGAGGCACCACTAACCATACGCCGCCATGAGGCACCACTAACCATACGCCGCCATGAGGCACCACTAACCATACGCCGCCATGAGGCACCACTAACCATACGCCGCCATGAGGCACCACTAACCATACGCCGCCATGAAGACCAAGGAACTCTTCATACAAGTAAGGGACAATGTTGGTGAGAAGTAGAAGTCGGGGTTCGGTCTCTAATGATCCCCAGGAGAACCATCAAATCTATCATAACCAAATGGAAAGAACATGGCACAACTGCAAACCTGCCAAGAGACAGCCGCTCACCAAAACACACGGAGGGGGCAAGGAGGGCATCAGAGGCGGCACAGAGACCTGAGGTAACCCTGGAGGAAGGTGGGAGACTCCCGAAACGTATGGAGGAAGGTGGGAGACTCCCGAAACGTATGGAGGAAGGTGGGAGACTCCCGAAACGTATGGAGGAAGGTGGGAGACTCCCGAAACGTATGGAGGAAGGTGGGAGACTTCCGAAACGTATGGCGGAAGGTGGGAGACTCCCGAAACGTATGGAGGAAGGTGCTCTGGTCTGATGAGACTAAAATGTAACTTTTCGGCCATCAAAGAAAACGCTATGTCTGACGCAAACCCAACATCACCCAGAGAACACCATCCCCACTGTGAAACATGGTGGTGGCAGCATCATGCTGTGGGATGTTGAACTGGGGGGGGGGGGGGGGGGAGGGGTCACACTGCATGGCTGGATACATGAAGGAAAAGAACTTACCGTTGTCGGAGTTCTCACTCAGGAACTGCTTTACAATGCTATTAAACTGGCTGATGACGCCATCAGAAGGAACTTTCTTCCCCGCTGTGAAGATTTTTGCATAATTTACTGAAGCAGGAAACTCCTAGAAAGAGAAATCCACATCCATTGTAAGAAACCCAATATGCAGAGAGATAGAATATATATATAAGGGGGAGGGGGAGGAGGACAGAACCTCTAAGCTTGTTGTTCTCTACACTGAAAATTTCCTATTCTGGGGTCACTGGAGGGGAGACCACAAATATATAATCTATATATCTATCTCTATATAATGTCACACGTGTATAATATCTATATATAGATTATGTTCTCTGGATACACTTACCTGTCCTCTCAGTCCAGGGGTTCTCTGAGTACACCTACCTGTGAGATGTAGTAGTACCTGTGGGGTGTAGTAGTACGTGTGGGGTGTAGTAGTACGTGTGGGGTGTAGTAGTACGTGTGGGGTGTAGTAGGGCTGGGCGATAAATCGATTTAATCGATTTTTTAGTTTGAAACGTTTTTTTTTGTAAACTCGAGTTTTTTGTACAATACTTTTTTCTCCCTTGTGCAGCCACCGAACTCCCCACCGCCGCGCCTGGATGTGATGTCAGCTGCGGGGCAGGCGGTGCGTCTGTACAGGCGCACCGCCCGCTTCCTCTCTCGGCAGCTGACGTCACATCCAGGCCGGGGAGACTGTACCTATCACAGCGCGCCGCAGCCCTGGCCTGTACAGACGCACCGCCCGCCCCGCAGCTGACGTCACATCCAGGCGCGGCGGTGGGGAGTTCGGTGGCTGCACAAGGGAGAAAAAAGTATTGTACAAAAAAACTCGAGTATAAAAAAAAACAAAAAAACGTTTCAAACGAAACGAAACGTTACTGGGGAGTTCAGTTCCTGTGCGGATGGCTGGAGCCCAGGCCCGGGGGTGTGTGTAGTTAAGCGGGGGCTGGCTGCACAAGGCAGAAAAAACTATTGTAGAAAAAAACTCAAATTTTTGAAAAAAATAAAAATAGTTTCAAAGTCAAACTAAAAAAGGTGGCCGGTTACTGTGGACTCGTTCTCTGGACTGTACCTATCACAGCGCAGCCCCTGTATAGACGCACCGCCCCCAGCTGACGTCACAACATCCAGGCGCGGCGGTGGTCCGTCAGACACATCTACAGCGCTTCTCCTTCCTCAACACAGTGAGCTCTCCTCCCTCCCCGCGTCTTCTTTTACTCTCTAATGTCTAGTAGTCTATTAAAAGAACAACACAGTCAAAAAATTAACAACATGGCAGCGTGTAGTACTACTAGCACCAGCAAAGAAAGGCACAGGAAATTCTGTCATTTGGAACTGGTTTGGTTTTGATGCAGCGGACAATACACAGACGAAGCCTTGCTGCAAAATAGGTTTCAAGGCTGTTGCTACTGGAAGCAGCAGTACAACAAATCTTTTCCAGCACCTGAGGAATAAACATCGAAGAATGGGAGAAGTGCAGCCGGCTCTGTAGTGAAAATAGCTCCTCTAGCACACCTACTAAGGCTACTATTGCTCCTAAAAAGCAAACTACACTTCCTGACACCTTTACAAACTGTGTGCCTTATGAGAAGAACGGAGCGCGATGGAAAGCGATTACAGAGGCGATCACGTTTTATATTGCCACAGACATGCTGCCAATTTATTCTGTTGAAAAGCGAGGCTTTAATCACATGATGAAAGTATTAGATGCGAGGTACGTTGTCCCCAGTCGCAAGTATTTCACCGAAGTAGCGCTGCCTCACCTGTACAATACAACTCGGGAAAAGATCCGCAGTGAGATGGAGGAGATGCAGTTTTCCTGTGGTCCAGCCGGACGATGCAGCCAAATCTTCACTAGTTGGACTCTGCGCAGCATCTGCCTTCAGACAGCGTATTTCCCCGACAACCACACTGGTGACATAATTGCCCATGGCTCTCAGCTCCTGGGGACTCGTCTGCATGACAACTGATAGTGGCACCAACATCATAAAAGCCCTTAAAGACAACAACTGGCCCAGCTTGCAGTGTTTTGGCCACAGACTCCACAATGCTATAGGTAAGAGTTGGTGTAAGAATAAATAGGTGCACAATACTTGCACATTGTAAAGTACTGTTTGCTCATAATTTATACTAAATATCTTTTCACATTTATTACAGAGAATGGTGTAAAGGATCCAAGGATCGATCGGGCCATAGGGGTCTGCAAAAAAGCTGCATCAGCCTTTTCCTACAGCTGGAAAAAAAGGAGAGACGTGACGGAGTTGCAGGCTGAGCTTGGACTTCCCCAGCATCTTTTCATCTCAGAATCCCCAACACGTTTGGGGTCTCGTCAAAGGATGATTGAGCAAAAGAAGGCAATAACTCGTGTCCTGGGACAAGAAAACGCGTCATCTTGTTCCCACGTGGCAAGATTGGAAGTATTGGAAGACACCAACAAAGCAGTGAAACCTCTCCAGGACTTCACTGATGTCAGGGGAATCCTATGTCAGTGTGTCATGCATCAAACCAGGGCTGCATTTGGTTAAAACAAGTCTCCTCCTGCCAGAGGAGGAAGATTTGGAGCTGACATCATGCGTTACCTCCAAAGTAAATACTCTGATTTGGAGAAAGAGGAATTTTTGGACATGGCCACACTTTTAGACCCGAGGTTCCGTACAACCTACATTGATGCTAGAAAACTGGAAGTTGTCAAAAAAAGAGCGGTGTCTGAGATCTCTGCAACTTTACCACAGAGGACGCTGTCCAAGAGAAGAACACCAAAAAAGAAAATGACTCTGGGTGGCCCCACAGACCAAGCCACACCCACAATCTGAGAAAACGGAGACTTCCTTATTCCAGACACAGATCCTCTAGAATGGTGGAAGCTGCATCAGCGCAACTTTCCAAGGCTAAAAAATCTCTTTCTATTCCAGCCACTACTGCCCCTCAGTGCCCCTCAGAGAGGGTATTTAGTGTGGGTGGGGGGATAGTTGTGGACAGGCTCATCTTTCTTGCAAAGAATGTTTAGAATGAGCATGCAGAATGTTTCAGAGATGTAAGAAGCGCGTGTTTTATTGTTATAGATAAAAGTTTACATTTCTTCACTCTTTCAGCAGGCCGCCCGTCTGCCACAGGCTGCCCGTCCGCCACAGGCAACATGTCTGCCACAGGACGCCCACCCGTCCGCCACGGGACGCCCGTCCGCCACAGGCTACATGTCCGCCACGGGACGCCCACCCGTCCGCCACGGGACGCCCACCCGTCCGCCACGGGACGCCCACCCGTCCGCCACGGGACGCCCGTCTGCCACAGGCAACATGTCTGCCACGGGACGCCCACCCGTCCGCCACGGGACGCCCGTCCGCCACAGGCAACATGTCTGCCACAGGACGCCCACCCGTCCGCCACGGGACGCCCGTCCGCCACAGGCTACATGTCTGCCACGGGACGCCCACCCGTCCGCCACGGGACGCCCACCCGTCCGCCACGGGACGCCCACCCGTCCGCCACGGGACGCCCACCCGTCCGCCACGGGACGCCCACCCGTCCGCCACGGGACGCCCACCCGTCCGCCACGGGACGCCCACCCGTCCGCCACGGGACGCCCACCCGTCCGCCACGGGACGCCCACCCGTCCGCCACGGGACGCCCACCCGTCCGCCACGGGACGCCCACTTTTGACCCTCCGATGTCTGCAGTCATTGGGAAAATCCAAACTCAAATTTTTCTTTAAAAATCGAAGATTTTTTTTTTTTTAGGCAAAATCACCCAGCCCTAGGGTGTAGTAGTACCTGTGGGGTGTAGTAGTAGTACCTGGGGTGTAGTAGTAGTAGTACCTGGGGTGTAGTAGTAGTAGTACCTGGGGGGTGTAGTAGTAGTACCTGGGGGGTGTAGTAGTAGTACCTGTGGGGTGTAGTAGTAGTAGTACCTGTGGGGTGTAGTAGTAGTACCTGGGGGGTGTAGTAGTAGTACCTGGGGGGTGTAGTAGTAGTAGTACCTGGGGGGTGTAGTAGTAGTAGTACCTGTGGGGTGTAGTAGTAGTAGTACCTGTGGGGTGTAGTAGTAGTACCTGTGGGGTGTAGTAGTAGTACCTGTGGGGTGTAGTAGTAGTAGTACCTGTGGGGTGTAGTAGTAGTAGTACCTGTGGGGTGTAGTAGTAGTAGTACCTGTGGGGTGTAGTAGTAGTAGTACCTGGGGGGTGTAGTAGTAGTACCTGGGGGGTGTAGTAGTAGTAGTACCTGGGGGGTGTAGTAGTAGTACCTGGGGGGTGTAGTAGTAGTAGTACCTGGGGGGTGTAGTAGTAGTAGTACCTGTGGGGTGTAGTAGTAGTACCTGTGGGGTGTAGTAGTAGTACCTGTGGGGTGTAGTAGTAGTACCTGTGGGGTGTAGTAGTAGTACCTGGGGTGTAGTAGTAGTAGTACCTGGGGTGTAGTAGTAGTAGTACCTGGGGGGTGTAGTAGTAGTACCTGGGGGGTGTAGTAGTAGTACCTGTGGGGTGTAGTAGTAGTAGTACCTGGGGGGTGTAGTAGTAGTACCTGGGGGGTGTAGTAGTAGTACCTGGGGGGTGTAGTAGTAGTAGTACCTGGGGGGTGTAGTAGTAGTACCTGTGGGGTGTAGTAGTAGTACCTGTGGGGTGTAGTAGTAGTACCTGTGGGGTGTAGTAGTAGTAGTACCTGTGGGGTGTAGTAGTAGTAGTACCTGTGGGGTGTAGTAGTAGTAGTACCTGTGGGGTGTAGTAGTAGTAGTACCTGGGGGGTGTAGTAGTAGTACCTGGGGGGTGTAGTAGTAGTACCTGGGGGGTGTAGTAGTAGTACCTGGGGGGTGTAGTAGTAGTACCTGGGGGGTGTAGTAGTAGTACCTGGGGGGTGTAGTAGTAGTACCTGTGGGGTGTAGTAGTAGTACCTGGGGGGTGTAGTAGTAGTAGTAGCTGTGGGGTGTAGTAGGAGTACCTGGGGGGGTGTAGTAGTAGTACCTGGGGGGGTGTAGTAGTAGTACCTGGGGGGTGTAGTAGTAGTACCTGGGGGGTGTAGTAGTAGTACCTGGGGGGTGTAGTAGCGCTCTGTACACGTCAGATCCACAACCAATCCCAGCTCCTCATTCTGTTTCTCTATCTCACTGATGAGGGTGGAGGGGGAGAATCTCTGGGAAGGCGCCAGCCTGGAATCAAATACCTGGAAGGAGGAAGGAAGAATCAAACATTACAAGTCCAGGTGGAAGGCGGCCTTCCAGGTAGAGTGTCATGGAGAAGTCAGGGTCAGGTCCAGGTGGAAGGCGGCCTTCCAGTCTTACCTTTTGTAAGGGAACTTTGAAGGTAATGAAGCGAGTTCCGGGAATTCGCCGGCCCACCGCACTGTACTCCGTCCACCTATAGGGGGAGGAGGGAAATACATTCAGGGGGAGGGGCTGAAATTTCTTACCAAGTCACAATGAAGAGATTATAGTGGGAGGAGTCTCCAAATTGCGGCCCATTTCTTCTTTTCACCGCCCCTAACTCCTCCCACTGATACAAGACACTACTCTGCCAACAAGGGGGGCGCCATTCCCCCCCCACAGACGCCAACAGGGGGGCGCCATTCCCCCCACAGACGCCAACAAGGGGGGCGCCACCCCCCCACAGACGCCAACAAGGGGGGCGCCACCCCCCCACAGACGCCAACAAGGGGGGCGCCACCCCCCCACAGACGCCAACAAGGGGGGCGCCATTCCCCCCCACAGACGCCAACAAGGGGGCGCCACCCCCCCACAGACGCCAACAAGGGGGGCGCCATTCCCCCCCACAGACGCCAACAAGGGGGGCGCCATTCCCCCCCCCACAGACGCCAACAAGGGGGGCGCCATTCCCCCCCCCACAGACGCCAACAAGGGGGGCGCCATTCCCCCCCCCACAGACGCCAACAAGGGGGGCGCCATTCCCCCCCCCACAGACGCCAACAAGGGGGGCGCCATTCCCCCCCCCACAGACGCCAACAAGGGGGTGCCATTCCCCCCTCACAGACGCCAACAAGGGGGCGCCATTCCCCCCACAGACGCCAACAAGGGGGGCGCCATTCCCCCCCACAGACGCCAACAAGGGGGCGCCATTCCCCCCCACAGACGCCAACAAGGGGGCGCCATTCCCCCCCCACAGACGCCAACAAGGGGGCGCCACCCCCCCCACAGACGCCAACAAGGGGGGGCGCCATTCCCCCCCACAGACGCCAACAAGGGGGCGCCATTCCCCCCCACAGACGCCAACAAGGGGGCGCCATTCCCCCCCCCCCCACAGACGCCAACAAGGGGGGCGCCATTCTCCCCCACAGACGCCAACAAGGGGGGCGCCATTCCCCCCCACAGACGCCAACAAGGGGGGCGCCATTCCCCCCCACAGACGCCAACAAGGGGGGCGCCATTCCCCCCCCACAGACGCCAACAAGGGGGGCGCCATTCCCCCCCCACAGACGCCAACAAGGGGGGCGCCATTCCCCCCCCACAGACGCCAACAAGGGGGCGCCATTCCCCCCCACAGACGCCAACAAGGGGGCGCCACCCCCCCACAGACGCCAACAAGGGGGCGCCATTCCCCCCCACAGACGCCAACAAGGGGGCGCCATTCCCCCCCACAGACGCCAACAAGGGGGCGCCACCCCCCCACAGACGCCAACAAGGGGGCGCCATTCCCCCCCACAGACGCCAACAAGGGGGCGCCATTCCCCCCCACAGACGCCAACAAGGGGGGCGCCATTCCCCCCTCACAGACGCCAACAAGGGGGGCGCCATTCCCCCCCCACAGACGCCAACAAGGGGGCGCCATTCCCCCCCCACAGACGCCAACAAGGGGGCGCCACCCCCCCACAGACGCCAACAAGGGGGCGCCATTCCCCCCCACAGACACCAACAAGGGGGCGCCATTCCCCCCCACAGACGCCAACAAGGGGGCGCCATTCCCCCCCACAGACGCCAACAAGGGGGCGCCACCCCCCCACAGACGCCAACAAGGGGGCGCCATTCCCCCCCACAGACGCCAACAAGGGGGCGCCATTCCCCCCCACAGACGCCAACAAGGGGGGCGCCATTCCCCCCTCACAGACGCCAACAAGGGGGGCGCCATTCCCCCCCCACAGACGCCAACAAGGGGGCGCCATTCCCCCCCCACAGACGCCAACAAGGGGGCGCCATTCCCCCCCACAGACGCCAACAAGGGGGCGCCACCCCCCCACAGACGCCAACAAGGGGGCGCCATTCCCCCCCACAGACACCAACAAGGGGGCGCCATTCCCCCCCACAGACGCCAACAAGGGGGCGCCATTCCCCCCCACAGACGCCAACAAGGGGGCGCCATTCCCCCCCACAGACGCCAACAAGGGGGCGCCATTCCCCCCCACAGACGCCAACAAGGGGGGCGCCATTCCCCCCTCACAGACGCCAACAAGGGGGGCGCCATTCCCCCCCACAGACGCCAACAAGGGGGGCGCCATTCCCCCCTCACAGACGCCAACAAGGGGGGCGCCATTCCCCCACAGACGCCAACAAGGGGGGCGCCACCCCCCCACAGACGCCAACAAGGGGGGGGGGGTAATACCTCCTCTAAATACTCATGTAGGGCACCCCCTGTTTGACGTCATATGAGCTCCCTCCCCCCCACCACACAAGTCCTCGGGATAAAGCCCATACCCTCCCCGTGTGGCTGCCCTCACCGGTCCGGTAGATGGTTCTTCATGGTGGCGGGGGTCGGGTGGAGAGGGCGGCGGGCGGTGAGAGAAATCCGGGAGAAGCGAAGCCAGAAGCCGGCAAACACACCCAACATCACACGAGTACCATTCCTGAGCGTGACACGTCACTTCCGGGGCGCACAGCCATGACGTCACGGGACGGGCGCTACGGGCGCCATATTGGTTATGGGCAAGAGAGGGAAAATGAAGTATTGTGGCTGAGGCGCTGAGAGAAGATTGTAGAGGAATCCATATTGTGATGTGAGGACAGATTTGTTATCTCTCCAATGGAGTCCTGTACTGTAATCACAGAACCTCAATCCCTCCAATCAGATCTGTCCATAGAGATTCACCATGGAAACTCATCCTGAAACGCGTCAAGAATGTCACAGAATCGGTCACAGTAATGATGGAGGTGTGAGGTGATTTCATGAACGGAGATAGACGTCTTCCCCGCGGTGTATGGTATACGGATCGTATACTTCCATATAATGTTCTGATATGGAGACCAAACTCTTCCATGAAGATAATCGCTCCAAACGTCTGCAGGGTCAGATTAACCACTTAAGCCCCGGAAGATTTTACCCCCATTCCGACCAGGGGGTATTTTGCGATTCGGCACTGCGTGACTTTAACGGACAATTGCGCGGTCTCGCTCCCCAGAGCCTCACAAGCTAGTGACGTAGCCCTACGTTACTTTGCCTGTGAGGAGCTGACCGCCGACGTAGATCGGCGTTAGGCAGTCGGCAAGTGGTTAACGTAGGGGCTATTGGAGCTGCAGCTCCAGGCCCCTACCTTTATATAGGCCCCGGGTTGGCCATATTCACTGTTACCGCTCTTCTGTCACTTGTAAACACAGAAGTCTGGCTTCTATGCTCGCTTCCCCAGGCAGCACCCTCAGAACCTCCCCACACAGCGCGAAGGCCGGACAAGGAGGGACAGTTGGCGATGCATGGATGTGTTTATGGGCTTCAGAGACAGCATCCCATGTTGAATTAGGCATGCATGGCTGCACCCTTCCTCCTCTGGGTGCATGGCAAGGCACGGCCCTTAAGGCCCTTCAAAATCCTCAGCACCAAGCCCATGATGCTCTTAATCCGGCCCTGAACGTCTGATCTATTCTAGAACCGCAGATAAGGTCAGCTGACGCGTTTCAGCCTACAAGGCCTTACTCATGGCTTCATGAAAACACACAATTTTGGAATAAATTGCGCTGGATACCACAGGCTCCTCCCACCAATCACCTTTATTGCGTCCGTCCATTGATTCCGCTTGTATATTGTTTGTGTAAAATTTTATGTAAGGATTAGCGGGAAACAAAGAACCGCCTTCCAATCATTACCAATAATTCTAATCAATGAAGACGGTGGGCGGAGCCTGTGGTATCTACACCGCTGCATGACGAAAAGATTTATTTTTTATTCATTAATCGAATTATTAATTTCTATAAATTTGGTTGTTCGTCAGGTTAAAAAAAGACACAAATCCATCGCAACCAATAAAAATCAATAAAACCAGGAAAGAAAACCCGAGAATAAAATCCCATATACACACTTCTATATACACCCTCCTATATACACTCCTATATACACCCTCCTATATACACCCTCCTATATACACCCTCCTATATACACTCCTATATACACCCTCCTATATACACACTCCTATATACACACTCCTATATACACCCTCCTATATACACACTCCTATATACACCCTCCTATATACACACTCCTATATACACACTCCTATATACACACTCCCATATACACTCCTATATACACCCTCCTGTATACACTCCTATATACACCCTCCTATATACACACTCCTATATACACACTCCTATATACACACTCCTATATACACCCTCCTATATACACACTCCTATATACACACTCCTATATACACACTCCTATATACACCCTCCTATATACACACTCCTATATACACCCTCCTATATACACACTCCTATATACACACTCCTATATACACACTCCCATATACACTCCTATATACACCCTCCTGTATACACTCCTATATACACCCTCCTATATACACACTCCTATATACACACTCCTATATACACCCTCCTATATACACGCTCCTATATACACACTGCTATATACACCCTCCTATATACACACTCCTATATACACACTCCTATATACACTCCTATATACACCCTCCTGTATACACTCCTATATACACCCTCCTATATACACACTCCTATATACACACTCCTATATACACCCTCCTATATACACACTCCTATATACACCCTCCTATATACACACTCCTATATACACACTCCTATATACACACTCCTATATACACACTCCCATATACACTCCTATATACACCCTCCTATATACACCCTCCTATATACACACTCCCATATACACTTCTATATACACCCTCCTATATACACACTCCTATATACACCCTCCTATATACACCCTCCTATATACACACTTCCATATACACACTTCTATATACACACTCCTATATACACACTCCTATATACACCCTCCTATATACACACTCCTATATACACCCTCCTATATACACACTCCCATATACACTCCTATATACACCCTCCTATATACACCCTCCTATATACACACTCCTATATACACACTGCTATATACACCCTCCTATATACACACTCCTATATACACACTCCCATATACACACTCCTATATACACACTCCTATATACACACTGCTATATACACCCTCCTATATACACACTTCCATATACACTCCTATATACACCCTCCTATATACACCCTCCTATATACACACTCCTATATACACACTCCCATATACACTCCTATATACACCCTCCTATATACACCCTCCTATATACACACTCCCATATACACTTCTATATACACCCTCCTATATACACACTCCTATATACACCCTCCTATATACACCCTCCTATATACACACTTCCATATACACACTTCTATATACACACTCCTATATACACACTCCTATATACACCCTCCTATATACACACTCCTATATACACACTCCTATATACACCCTCCTATATACACACTCCCATATACACTCCTATATACACCCTCCTATATACACCCTCCTATATACACACTCCTATATACACACTGCTATATACACCCTCCTATATACACCCTCCTATATACACACTCCTATATACACACTCCCATATACACACTCCTATATACACACTCCTATATACACACTGCTATATACACCCTCCTATATACACACTTCCATATACACTCCTATATACACCCTCCTATATACACCCTCCTATATACACACTGCTATATACACCCTCCTATATACACACTTCCATATACACTCCTATATACACCCTCCTATATACACCCTCCTATATACACACTCCTATATACACACTCCCATATACACTCCTATATACACACTGCTATATACACCCTCCTATATACACACTTCCATATACACTCCTATATACACCCTCCTATATACACCCTCCTATATACACACTGCTATATACACCCTCCTATATACACACTTCCATATACACTCCTATATACACCCTCCTATATACACCCTCCTATATACACACTCCTATATACACACTGCTATATACACCCTCCTATATACACACTCCTATATACACACTCCCATATACACACTCCTATATACACACTCCTATATACACACTGCTATATACACACTCCTTTATACACCCTCCTATATACACACTCCCATATACACTCCTATATACACACTCCTATATACACCCTCCTATATACACACTCCTATATACACCCTCCTATATACACACTCCTATATACCCACTCCTATATACACACTCCTATATACACCCTCCTATATACACACTCCTATATACCCACTCCTATATACACACTCCTATATACACACTTCCATATACACACTCCTATATACACACTCCTATATACACACTGCTATATACACACTCCCATATACACACTCCTATATACACACTCCTATATACACACTCCTATATACACACTGCTATATACACCCTCCTATATACACCCTCCTATATACACACTCCTATATACACACTCCTATATACACCCTCCTATATACACACTCCTATATACACACTGCTATATACACCCTCCTATATACACCCTCCTATATACACACTCCTATATACACCCTCCAATATACACCCTCCTATATACACACTCCTATATACACCCTCCTATATACACACTTCTATATACACACTTCTATATACACACTCCTATATACACACTCCTATATACACACTTCTATATACACCCTCCTATATACACACTCCTATATACACACTTCTATATACACCCTCCTATATACACACTCCTATATACACACTCCTATATACACACTCCTATATACACCCTCCTATATACACACTCCTATATACACACTGCTATATACACCCTCCTATATACACACTCCTATATACACCCTCCTATATACACACTCCTATATACACACTCCTATATACATCCTCCCATATACACACTCCCATATACACACTCCTATATATACACTGCTATATACACCCTCCTATATACACACTCCTATATACACCCTCCTATATACACCCTCCTATATACACACTCCCATATACACACTCCCATATACACACTGCTATATACACACTCCTATATACACCCTCCTATATACACCCTCCTATATACACCCTCCTATATACACACTCCTATATACACACTCCCATATACACACTCCCATATACACACTCCTATATACACACTCCTATATACACCCTCCTATATACACCCTCCTATATACACCCTCCTATATACACACTCCTATATACAAACTTCTATATACACACTTCTATATACACACTGCTATATACACCCTCCTATATACACCCTCCTATATACACACTCCTATATACACCCTCCTATATACACCCTCCTATATACACACTCCTATATATACACTCCTATATACACCCTCCTGTATACACTCCTATATACACCCTCCTATATACACACTCCTATATACACCCTCCTATATACACACTCCTATATACACACTCCTATATACACCCTCCTATATACACACTCCTATATACACACTCCTATATACACCCTCCTATATACACACTCCTATATACACACTCCTATATACACACTCCCATATAACACTCCTATATACACCCTCCTATATACACCCTCCTATATACACACTCCCATATACACTTCTATATACACCCTCCTATATACACACTCCTATATACACCCTCCTATATACACCCTCCTATATACACACTTCCTATATACACAACTCTATATACACACTCCTATATACACACTCCTATATACACCCTCCTATATACACACTCCTATATACACACTCCTATATACACCCTCCTATATACACACTCCTATATACACCTCCTATATACACCCTCCTATATACACCCTCCTATATACACACTCCTATATACACACTGCTATATACACCCTCCTATATACACCCTCCTATATACACACTCCTATATACACACTCCCATATACACACTCCTATATACACACTCCTATATACACACTGCTATATACACCCTCCTATATACACACTTCCATATACACTCCTATATACACCCTCCTATATACACCCTCCTATATACACACTGCTATATACACCCTCCTATATACACACTTCCATATACACCTCCTATATACACCCTCCTATATACACCCTCCTATATACACACTCCTATATACACACTCCCATATACACTCCTATATACACCCTCCTATATA